>NC_056729.1:1687815860-1688093360 GCF_019279795.1 Protopterus annectens
GGATAGCATTCTCCTATATTTGTGAGTACTTGATCCAGTAAATTTGCACTGCATGTGGGCAAATGGACTAACTGGTTCAAGGTTTTTATGTTTACAAAGTTTAGGAACCTCTAGGGCTCCAAGTTTGGGGTCATGTAGGATGCCCATTTTAAAGAGAGGTAGTTAATAAGTATCACCAGTAGGTGTAAGTATGAGCTATAGGTTTCATGAGTCATAGAGGGTTAGGTATAGCTTGTAAGGATATATTTGTCTGCATCTATGGTAATCCAAAAATGGAGGCACTCAAGCATGTCATCCTATTTGACCAACCTTGAGGTATGTTTGCTTTTGATGCAGATTGAGACACCTCCAACTTTTTTTCCTTCTTATGCATTAGCTGGTCTAAATGTGCGGAAGGCATTGTATCACAGCACTGCCAAGGTGCACTGTATGGCTTTAAACCATGTCTCATTAACTGCACCAATGTCCATTCTCTGCACAGCCAAGGTGCAGTGTATGGCTTTAAACCATGTCCCAGCAACTGCACTGATGTCTGCATTCTCCAAGGTGAGGGAGTGGAGTTTCTTGTTTAGGCTCCTGGCATTGAAGTAATGCCTTTAGATTCCCATGTGCCCATTTTGCTAAGTTGGAAAGTTTGTTAGTTCAGCATTGCATATTAGTGAATACAATGTTTTAGTCAATATTTAAAAGCCTAGTGGGGACAGGTGCAGACCTTCCTTGGCAACACAGTCTTTTGGTCATATCCTCCCATCCTGACACATATTATATCCCCTTTGAATGACACCAGAAGCTAAGCCAATTATTAAAGTCAATCATCTTCTGTTCGTATAGTGGCATCATCCTTGGTGAAGGTAAGATAAAAGACAGGCTCATATCAGCCTGCAACACATAGTCCGAGAGCTCCATAATGTATATCTTCATATATTGCAGGGAGGTACACCTCAGGTCATTTGTAACCTTTAGGTAGAGTGCTTTTGGGTTTGCAGAGAATAATTGACGCAATTTGAGTGCCTGGGAGATCTTTGGCATTTAGAAAGATTGTTTTTAGTGCCACAGCATATGTTGATCTATTTGTTGGATGCATACTATATGGGTTGGGTGTAGTGTTTATGTGTTACTGACAGTCTGATTGTTATTTTGAGTGCTTCTATACAAGAATCTTGCCTCCAGTGACATTGTGTAATTATATCTCTCTCATACTGTATTTTTCTCTAAGGATTAGTTGGTTGTCGGTGAACAGGAGACAATTTTTATATTGTCTCAGGATGCCCATATTCACCAGACCAGTGACGGAAAAATTGGGAAAGTGCATATTAATGATATAAGGGTGTGGTACAAGAGGGGTTAATAGAGGGCTAGCTTGGGTGTTTTTAGGCTAAAAGCAAAAATTAGGCTTTGAAGGAGTAGCTTCATGAGGCTGTGCTCATCAGCACAAAAAGTAGTTTCTGCTTGCACAACTGTGTTACTATATATAGTTTTAGTAGTAGTTTTATAGGGAAGATTTAGTTTCCAAGTGCCTTCATCTCTATGAGGCACTGCTAAATGCCAATAGCCTTCTGGCCAACAAAACAAACTCATTTTAAACCTTCCTGGGTGTTTCCCAACTCAGACAGACTAGACTACCCCCTACTGTCACTAGATGAGTAATTCCAAGTCTTTTTAATGTCAAAACACAAAAGGTTAGCTAAAAGTGAAAGCTAACAAAAAACAATTCAACGGCTAGGTAAGACAACACTTTTATGGTGATTTTCAAGCAATTAATCTAGCAGTGAGGACACAAGAAAATGAATGCACTTTACAGTGATAAAATGCATAAAAAGGCAACAAATAAATCAAGAAAACAACATAAGTACACTTAAATAACTTACAGAAATGCATTTTAAGTAAAACTAATTATCTCAGCTTGAATGGCACTAGATGCAGCAAAAATACACAGAACAGGACAATAGTTTAGCTCTGTGGGATGAAACAAGAGCCACTCAAATGCATTGAACATATAGAAGCAATCAGTGGGGGTGGGACAGACACATGAACAGGGGAAAATAGCAATATAACAAAAAGGCAATGGAATACAACTTTAAGGAGGAAATGATCAGCAGAATATAAGACTCTAGCAGCAAAACTGGAATGTAAACAGCTGTCAAAGCATGAATCCTGAAGCAAAGATTATAACAGTGCCATTATTGTAATTCCTCTACAGTCTAATGCAACAGACTGGGCAAAAATTTACCAGTAACACTGTTTATGGAAAAATGCAGTAATAAGTGACTAAATGAGGCCAGGCTCTGACATTAGTTTACAATTCTCCCACAACTACAAATGAAACTACAAGACTAAGGCCCCAGCCTGAGTTCAAAACACTAACAGATAGCTTTTTGAAATAATTCTACTTATGGAGAGAAACATGCAGTACAATGTATAAATGATGCTTAGATCTTACAGTAATTAATAATCCATAAATTACAAAAGCAGCTAAAACACAAAGGCCCAGAACAAACTAAAAATGCAAGAAGATAACATTGGGTTCATAGGTAGGTACTAGGCTATTGGCCCTAAGGCCTTTATATAAGCCTAGCTAAATGGTACCCTGGCTTTTGCCACCCAAGAAAACTATTTTCCTGTGCCCGTCAAGTAGAGCCACAGAAGTGACCCCTGGGGTGAATTTCCCATCTCCCATCCAATCATCAAGATTTTTCTTGAAGAGTGCTAATGAGGAGCTTTGTTTGATATAGATAGGTAGTTTGTTCCAGAGTATGGGAAGTCTCTGGGACAGGAATCTATCCCTCCAGCATGTTCTGTTTATTGTGGTGACAAGGTTTAGGTCCCTAGAGCATGTAGCTTGGAGAGATTGGGATTTCTTTATGTGGAGCATGTCCAACAGCTCTGGGTCTGACATAGCTTTGTATGTTAGGCAGAGATAGTCTCTGAGTAGGCGATATGCGACAGAGTAAAGCTGGAGTTTTGAGACGGTCAGCGTAGGGCATCTGTTTGAGGCCGATAATCCTCTTTGTGAGGTATTTCTGTGGCCTTTCCAGTTGTTGTAGATGTCTTGTGAGGTACATACCAAAAGGGGCATTGTACTCTATAATGGGTCTAATGAGTGATGAGTAGAGCGGAACAATGACCTCTTTTTTCCTGGATGAGAAACCTTTTGTGATGAGGTGTGCCATGCAGAAGGATTTCCTGACTACTGTGGCGATGTGATTATCAAAGGTGAGACTACTGTTCACCTGTGTCCCAAGGTCTCTTCTCACACTTTTGGTGTTAAGTAGACTACTGCCTATGTGGTAGTTCATGGGTACAGAGTTTTTACCAAAAGAGATGACAATGCACTTTTTGGCATTAAACTTGAGGCCATGGCTTTGACACCAGGCATCTCTCTCAGTGAGGCCCTTTTGTAGGATGTCCACATTGTTAGGAGTTTTGATTATGGCTCCTAGTTTGCAGTCATCTGCAAACTTTGTTAGCCAAAGACCTGTGTTTGGTATCTACTTCTCTGAAGTACAATTTATTTATTTTACATTTGTTGACCGGGCTAGTCTACTGGATATATGTCCATTTTCAGTAGAGAAACAGAAAATTGACAAAGTTAAACTAAGCAATTCTACAGAATTAAAACTAGGCAATCCCAAATAAATTGAACTAAGCATTTCTATACAGAAAACATAAAATAAACAATTTTTTTTTCTTTTTTTTTACAAAATCACACTAGAAAGGTATGAGCAATTATTCGATAAAGGGAATAATAAATGTATCTTATTCTCATTATAGGAGTAGGAGTAGAGTTGAAAGCAGTGGATACAGGTATAGGAATAGAGTTAAGATTATAGAATGGAAGAAAAAAAATATCAGTGGGGGTTAGTACATGGACAAAGCCAGTGTGCTTTCAGATGTTTTTTAAGATGTACAAGCTAACAGGAGAGGACCCAGGACTGAACCCTGTGGTACTTCACTTGTCACTGGTCTGAAGTTGGATTTAGAGTCTGCTACTTTCACAGTGTGGGTTCTGTCAGTGAGCCAGTTGGCAACCCATCATGTGACACAGGGATTTATACCTATTTTAGTGAGTTTATCTATAATTCCAGCATAGGGGATGGTGTCGAAAACCTTGGCGAGATCTAGATAGGCTGTGTGAAGCACCTTACCCTCATCTACGGCTTTGGTGACCACTTCAAAGAAGTCTATCAGGTTTAGGAGACATGATCTGCCTTTTACAAACCTGAACTGGGTAGAGTCCAGAGTTTGGAGATTACCAATGTCATTGTTTATAAATTCCATGATGATTCGTTCCATAGCCTTGCAGACCAGCCTCATCAGGCTAATGGGGCGGTAGTTCCCAGGGTCCGTGGTGGGTCCCCCTTTGTGGAGTGGGATAACCATTGCTGTGCACCATTCAGGGGGCACAAAGCCTGAGGTGAGGCTATGACTGAACATGGTACTAAGGTGGGGTGCCAGTTTGTTCTGTAGTTCATGCAGAATGCAGCCTGGGATGTTGTCAGGTCCCACGGATGCTGTGTTCATGGCTTTGGAGAGTGTTTTTTTAGCTGTGCAGATGTGATTACAGGAACATTGCATTCTTCCAGTATAGGGATGGGCCCTTTAGGGGATGAGAGAGGGGTAAAGTTAGTACTGAACCTATCTGCCAGGATGTTGGCAACATCAGTTGGTTCTGTATATTTAGTGCCATTGTGCTGTAACTCAGAGCAGATCTGAGTGTTTCCATTGCGATTCTTGACAAGCTATAGAATGCTTTGTGGTTGTCTTTAGAATCAGTGGCGATTTTGTTTTTGTAACTAGCTTTGGAGGATTTTATAAGGGATCTCAGCTTCTTACTGAGGCTGACCACTGAGTTCCTCCAATCATGGAATTTTACTCTTTTTTGCAACAGTTTCTTTCTTCTGTTGTAGAGTTTCTTTCTAGCAGGGGATCACCAGATTGGCTTCCTTTTTTTGGAGGATAGCATATTGGTTCTGTTAGGGATTGCACAATCCATGCACTCGTGTAAGTGCTTATAAAGTGCAATTGTATAGGATTCAGCAGTTGTACCTCTATTGTCCGTCAGCATGGGTGTCATGAAGTTTGCCACTTCTGTTTTAAGAAGTGTGAAGTTGGCTTTAGAGAAATAATTTTTTACGGTGGTTTCCCTAATTGGGGGGGGGGGTTGGGATGTGAATGTGTAGGGTGATTTGCTTGTGGTCGGATCTGACCAACGAGGAATTGACCTCTGGTGTGGAACACCGGTTGCCCATGTTGGTAATGACCAGGTCTAGGATACTGCTGCCTCTGACGGGGGTGTGGATAAGTTGATCCAAGGCATTGGAATTTATGAATTCCAGAAAACGTTGCGCACAAGAGTTGGTACATGGGTAGTTTTCCCAGTTAATGGTGGGTTAGTTGAAATCACCCATTATTAGGGTGTTAAGTTGTACCCTAATATTTTCCAGTGTATCAATAAATGAGGAGTGGGAATCCTGGAGCATGGTGGGGGATCTGTAGCAAGCTACAATTTGGATTGCGGTCTTGCCCAGAGTTAGTTGCACTTGGATAATCTCGGATGCATTATGCTGAGCAACTAGCCTGACGGTGTGGATATCCTTAATGAATATGGACATGCCTCTGCCTTTAGTGCTTCAGTCTAGGTTAGGTGGCCGAAAGGTGTGGTATGAATTATAGCCTGGTAATGCAGGGGTACTCTCTGGAACCTTAACCAGGTATCTTGTCACTGCACAGACGTCAATGTTCTCCATTTTAAGGAGTGCCTCAAGTGAGTGCATTTTGAGGTTTAAACTTCTAGCATTAAGTAGCATTACCCTCAGATTTTGCTTGTTATGGTGGTGAATTTGTCATTTGAATCTTGCCTAAAAAAGGCACTATAGGGGTGGCAAGAGCCTTAGCCGTATCCATAATCCTAAGGGCAACAGGTGCAGGCCATCTCTGGCAAAGCATCGTGGTTTGTCGATCATGTCATCCCAGGCAGATAGATACTGGATCCTCTTAAATGACACCAGAAGCTTAGCCAATGGTTGAAGTCAATCATTTTGTCCTTGTACTGTGGTATCATTCTGGGTGATGGCAGGATGCTACTCAGGGCTAGGGTCATACCTGCCTGGGCTACAAGATTGGCAGCTCCTCCATGTCTCTTTTCATGTAGTCCAGGGAGGTACATCTCAGGTCATTCACACCAACATGGACAATGACAGAGTCATATTTGTACTTGTTGTGGAGTGACCTGAGTGCATGCATTATGTGGCGGATCCTGGCACTTGACAGGCAGCTGACAGTAACTTTCTCCTTGTTTAGCCTGGTGAGTGGAACATGAGTGTGCCTGACTATAGAGTCACCTATGACCAGAGTGTTGGGTACGTTGTTATACCTTATGGGCTGTTGTTGAGTGGCACACTGAGTTTGTGGGCTATGTGTCATTTGGGTTGTGTTGGGGGGAGGTGGAGGTTGCTTCCATTTCTGCTTTGGAGGTCCCTGTTGCTTGGGTAGATTTTTTTGAGAGCCTCCATGAATGTAGGTGTGTGTTTTGTGTTTGTGTGTGTGTTTTGATGGTGTAAGTTTTGAGGGACTATGTGATGAGTGTGTTCCGGTGCAAGTGTTTACCTTCTCCTCTTGACTGTCTAGTCCAGTCTTGGGTGAAGAGAGCTTTGCTTCCAGTTTGGCTATATAAGTGCATCTCTCACAGGTTGTAGTGTTAGGTGGTAAGAGGAGAGGGTTGTCTGTGTACATGAGGCAATTGCTGCATTGCCCCCAAGATGCCCAGATTCATCAGGTAGACAGGAGAAAACACCGGGAGCTGACCCTTAGACATGCATGGATAGGTGCTTATTTATTAAGTACTAAAAACTGTTTTCCTCTAGACAAGTGAGGAAAGTTGAGTGCTGTAGTAATTTGTAGCTTATTTAGTGCTTACAATGAGTTCTGAACAAGTGCTGAGCTCAAAGAAACAGATTTAAGTGCTGAAACTAGAAAACTGGCTAGTTCTAAGAAACAAAATTAAGCTAGAAGGCTTCCCTCCAACACAGAAAGGCTTGGGGGCTCAGAAGCTTACAAACAGTCCTGGATACAGCAAATCTGTATGTGGACTAGGTGACTTACAGAAAAGGCAGGAAACAAGCTTAGAAAATAGTATTGGCCAAAAAACAGAAAAATTCAGAAAAGTACAAAAAAAAAAGAAACAGTATCACTACACAGGTCAGTAAGTGTAACTTAAAATATTTAAACAGAATTGTAATGAAAGCTCTTTTCTTCCCTTTGTGATGAAAAGCTTGTTCACAGTTCAGCATTTCCATGCTTCTCAGAGTCCTGACTAAAAGACCTTGGATGGACATGGTTCTGTGCTGTTTACAGAAGATTCTCTAGATGGGTATCCTAGCAAATAAAGCCAATATTGGACCTCTGTAACTTCAAAACCTGTAACAAATCACAGTTCTCATAGTCCTTATGACTGAGCTTCACATCACTGACCCCAGGTTAGTTAGAATTTCAGAAACATTAGCTTTTACAGTGGGAGCAGGGAAAAAACATTAGTGTACAACCAATGGGAAGCACCAGGGAGAGTATTTAATGTATCAGAAGAGGCTGCAGCAGACACAAGAACAGGGAAAAACAAACACAAAGGCTAACTCCTGATTCATGGTGGCTGTATAGACACCCCCAAAGGGTTCTGAGGAAAAAGCCAAATGGTCTGAGGAACCAACTTTGGCCACATTAGAGTCACCTACCCGCAGCTCCGGCAAATTACTAGCCTGCTGTGGAGGCAATGGTTGCTTTATTAACTTTTTCTTTTTGCGGCTGGAAGAAGGTCCGTCCAAAGGACGGGTAATTTCTTACATGATCAAGCTGAAAGTGGTGTTGCTTCCTGGGGAAAGCTTTGTGGCAATACTCGATAAACAGGAAAGTTACAAAAAATCACCTTTTCTCCTCAAAGAAACAGTGCAAAGCGCTTGTAACACTTCCCCTTCCCCCAAAAGTAAAACAAAGTTTCTCCACAAAATAATAGATTTCAGTGGTGAGATTGTGTTAACAGCTTTTCACGACAAAATTAAAAAGTGTGCACCAGTTTAAAAGTATATAAAAGTAACATGACATTCAATAAAATATCTTCTGTAGCGTTTATTGTTTTTCAAAAAAACTTAGTTTTAACAACAAAACAGTAATGTGGAAGTTTTTTCACCCAAATAGAACTTCTGTCCATCAGTGGAACAGAGTCATACAAACGTCAACCCTCATACTCCCATAGAGAGACTCTTCTTGATGGCAGTAAAGCACTGAAGGGCTTGGCATCTAAACCAGTGTTTTTAGTTAGGCCAGCTCGAGCTATCAGTTTGGGGAGATGAAAGGTGCCCTGAAGCACTGGAAACTGTCCGGTTGTTATATTTTTTGCAGAATATAACCCATATAGCTTAGACTATTGCAATAGTGATCAATATGAAGAACATGTGCGGTTACTGTTTCAGATTTTTTAATATAGCATTTCAAAATTAAATGAAGGATATGTTTGAGTTTTGGGTTGTTTTAGTTGGGCTGTGTGTTATGTTTTCATAGGATCATAGGAGGTTACTAGGCTATTGGCCTTGAGGCCTTTATAAGCCTAGCCAAGAGTTTACACCATATTTAGACAAATCAGCACCCGATGCCCCTGTCCAGCAGGGACACGGATGGAATGCCAGGGGTATATTTTTTGTTTCCCATCCAGTTGTCCAGGTTGTGCTTAAAAAGGGGTAAAGAGGTACTCTGCTTGATGTGGAGAGGGAGTCTATTCCATAGATGGGGGAGTCTCTGAGACACAAATCTGTCCCGCCAACAAGTCTTGTTGATGTCACAGACCAGGTTAAGGTCAAGCGTGTGGGTTACTCGAGTGGAGCTTGACTTGCTGATATGCAGGAATCACATCAAAGTGGGGTCTGTGATCTCCTTGTATGCCACACAGAGGTCACCTCTGAGGAGTCTGTATAAAACTGAGTAGAGGGATAGGGCTTTCAGTCAGTGTATAGTAGATGTTGGAGGCACTGGATTCTCCTGGCGAGGAACCTCTGTTTGTTAGGGTTTTTTTGTTTTGGCAGTGTGTAATCCTTTACATTAGTTTTTGCCTTCTTCACAGCTCTTTGTCTTTCTTTTTCACCATCTTGACACACACACACACACACACACACACACACACACACACACACACACACACACACACACACACACACACACACACACACACACAATTATACCTGGCCCAACAGTGATGGTATGAAGTGTATCTTGATTGGCATGTAGTTCCTGCAGTGTATTACCTCACTTTCCTCCCCATTTAAATGATATTTTTTGTCATAAGGTTTGTTCTGCTGTTCACACTTAAAAGCTGTACATGTTAGTGAGGTGTTACTAATGCAATCTACACATGCTAGGCCAGCCCCTGCATGAGCAGAATAATACATCAACATTAGATCATGCTAATTCAGTTACACACAGAATACTTTAATAAATCCAACCTCAAGTCAGCTGCACTATAATCCCATCATGTCATTTTACCCTAATGTAATAGTACCAGTGATCTAAAAGCTAGCATTCTGTATTAACATTTTTTTTTCTGTTTTGTTTTCCTTCTGTAGGATAAAGAGTTTATCACTTACTTCACTTAATACCTCCCATGCTGAGCTTATCAACTCAATTTGGTCTTTTGGTGGGACAGATGACGTTGTTGTCTACCTTCGAGAACTCCTTGATTACTTCCCAGGTGCATGCATACTGAGCAGCTCTGGAAATCCCATCTCATGGACTCTTACAAACCAATTCCGTGCAATATGTATGGGGTACACCTTGCCACAGTATCGCAAGATGGGATATACCACACACACAGTTCTTGCTGTAAGCAAGGCTTTATGTTCCTCAAGTTGCCCACCATATGGATTTGTTGATCCTGCTAATCATATTATGCAGAAAATAATGGAGAAATTAGGCTTTAGAAAGCACAGTGATGAGATTGTGTTTGCTGAGTTCAGGCCATGTGGGGGCGCCGTTTCTCTCAGTGAAGGATTTACTGGAGCAGCTGTCTAATACCAGAGAGGGGCTACATCCTGGTATACTAACTGTACACAGATAAATACTTATTTCTGGTAAACTGCCAAGAAGATTTTATTTGTGTTTTAATTGTCCCCATGTTAGCATTGTGGAATAACTGTAGCATCATATATATCCCTAATTTTACTTCAATTTAAGATACAAGTGTAGAAATACTCTTTGGCTGTGGTGTTAAACATCTGAATTTTTTTTTTTTGCAATGGCTTCATGTATGCATATTTGTTATTTTAGGGAATAGCAGTTTGTTATAATTCATTTCAAACAATTGTCATTTACATTATATTTTAAGTTATACCTTTTCCAATTACATTTAAATACATGCCTGGTGCAAGCTACCAGCATCTTTTAAAATTGTAATTGTTCTTTGAAAAGTGTATCAATTATATTGTATTTAAGGTAAACAAGGAAAACATTTCAAGGTTCCCTTCAGACAGCTACAAAAAGAAACTGTTTTGTGAGGAACTGTGGGTCAGGATTCAATACACTCCATGTAGGAATAGTGTTATTCCTACAGAGAGTGAATGGTGCCCATTTCCACATCTTCCTCTCGGCAGCGCTCCTGACATATTAATGAAGGCGCACTACTGAGACGGAGCCGTGTACACAGATACTGAATCAGTACAGGGGGCATGTTGCAGTAGTGCTCCCAGATCTGCATCACGCCCCCTGCACTGACAAAGTGCTGTACGACACTTTACAAATGAAAACAGTGTCCATGGAATGGCAAGTGAAATTAATGCAGGGGGTGTGTGACAGGTACTGTCACACACCCCCTGCATTGTGAAAATGCCGTACAGCACTTTACATTAGAAAACAGTGTCTGCGGACACTGAAATTATGAATGGCAACTGAATGTAATGCAGGGGGTGTGTGACAGGTACTGTCACACACACCCTGCATTGTGAAAATGCCGTACAGCACTTTGCAGTAAAGAACGTGTCCTCAGACACTTCATACCTCTCAACCTCTTAGAGCAAGGAATGTACAGAAAGCCAATAGTGGGACAAAAAACCCAAAAAAATAGGGACAGTTTTTAAATATTTCCCTTACAAACTTAGAAAGTTAATAGAATGACAGGTGTTGCATTAGCATGGATTTTATGAAGAGTATAAGGTGTGAAACTCAAACGTCTGTTAATATTTTCTAACTGCAGTCTTTAATGATTTGACACTGACTTGCCAGGGAAACACAATCCCATGACAAATGGACCAAGAATATGAGGCACAAATCTGGACATCATGTGAAAATCTATACAGTTGAGAGGATTAGGAATGTGAGGTCATGTCATGTAGGGGGTGTGTATCTGTAACACACCCCCTGCATTGTAAAAGTGCTTTACAGCACGAAAGCAAAAAGGAAGGTGTCTCAAGACACTTATTTATTAATGTGAATGTTAAATGTTTAATTTTAAATTAATGTTTATTTTTTATCTTCTTTTTCATTAAAGTTTAAGCATAGTTGAGCGGGTTTGCATGGAGCGGCACCTTGCTTTGCAATGGCTAAACTTATCAAAAAACTGTATAGAAATGTATAGCTGAAATTTGCACAGCTGAGTGGTTAGAGTCATGACTATACATGTAGTAGGTGCAGGGTTTGAATACCAAGACAAGCCATTTAGCATTTACATGGGAAAGCAGTTCTAGGTAAAGGCTAGGACTGTGATAGTGAGGGTCGGAACTTTGAGTGTTGGCAGTATGATTGGTATAGGGAGAGAGCTAGCTGATATGATGGACCGGAGGAATGTTGGTACATTGTGTGTGCAAGAGACCAGATGGAAGGGGAGCAAGGCTAGGTGTATCGGAGGCGGTTTCAAATTGTTTTATCATGGTGTGGATGAGAGGAGAAATGGCGTAGGGGTTATCCTCAAGGAACAGTATGCTAAGAGTTTTTTGGAGGTGAAAAGAGTGTCGGATAGAGTGATGTTTATGGAGCTGGAAATTGATGGTGTAATGATGACTGTTAGTGCATATGCTCCACAAGTTGGGTGTGCGATGGATGAGAAAGAAACATTTTGGAGTGAGTTGGATGAAGTAGTGATGACTGTACCCAAGGGTGAGAGACTGCTGATTGGAGCAGATTTCAATGGGCATGTTGGTTTAGGGAACAGAGGGGATGAGGAAGTGATGGGTAAGTATGGTGTTAAGCAAAGGAATGCAGAAGGTTAGATGGTAGAGGATTTTGTGAAAAGGATGGACATGGCTGTGATGAATACGTATTTTAACAAGAGGGAGGAGCATAGGGTGACATGCAAGAGTGGAGGAAGATGCATACAGGTGGATTATGTCTTATGTAGAAGGGCCAGTCTGAAGGAGATTGGAGACTGTAAAGTGGTGGCAGGGGAAAGTGTAGTTAGGCAGCATAGGATGGTGGTTTGTAGGATGACACTGGTGATCAAGAGGAGGATGAGTGTGAGGACAGCACCAAGGATCAAATGGTGGAAATTGAAAAAGGGTAATTTTGAGGTGATGTTCAGGGAAGAGTTAAGACAGGCACTGGGTGGCAGTGAAGAGTTACCAAATAGCTAGGTAACTACAGCAGAGCTAGTAAGAGACATGGCTAAAAAGGTGCTTGGTGTGACATCTGGAAAGAGGAAGGAGGACAAGGAGACCTGGTGGTGGAATTAAGAAGTACAGGAGAGTATACAGAGAAAGAGGTTAGCGAAGAAGAAGAAGTGGGATTTTCAAAGAGATGAAGAAAGTAGACAAGAGTATAAGGAGATGAGGTGCATGGCAAAGAGAGAGATGGTGAAGGCTAAGGATAAGGCATATGAAGAGTTGTATAAAAGGTTGGACACTAATGAGGGAGAAAAGGACCTGTACCAATTGGCTAGACAGAGGGACCGAGCTAGTAAAGATGTGCAGCAGGTAAGGGTGATAAAGGATAATGAGGGAAACTAACTCACAAGCAAGGAGTGTGTTGAGCAGATGGAAAGAGTACTTTGAGGGGTTGATGAATGAAGAGAATGAGAGGGAGAGAAGGTTGGATGATGTGCGGATAGTGAATCATGAAGTGCAGTGGATTAGCAAGGAGGAAGTAAGGATAGCTATGAAGAAGATGAAGAACAGAAAGGCTGTTGGTCCAGATGACATACCTGTGGAAGCATGGAGGTGTTTAGGTGAAATGGCAGTGGAGTTTTTAACTAGATTGTTTAATGAAATCTTGGAAAGTGAGAGGATGCCTGAGGAATGGAGAAAAAGTGTTTTGGTACTGATTTTTAAGAATAAGGGTGATATGCAGAGCTGTAGTAACTACAGAGGAATTAAACTGATCAGTCACAGCATGAAGTTATGGGAAAGAGTAGTGGAAGCTAGGTTAAGAAGGGAGGTGATGATTAGTGATCAGCAGTATGGTTTCATGCCAGGAAAGTGCACTACAGATGTGATATTTGCTCTGAGAGTGTTGATGGAGAAGTACAGAGAAGGTCAGAAGGAGTTGCATTGTGTCTTTGTGGATTTAGAGAAAGCATATGACAGGGTGCCTAGAGAGGAGTTGTGGTATTGTATGAGGAAGTCTGGAGTGTCAGAGAAGTATGTAAGAGTGGTACAGGATATGTACGAGGGTAGTGTGACAGCAGTGAGGTCTGCGATGGGAGTGACAGATGGTTTTAGGTGGAGGTGGGATTACATCAAGGATCAGCTCTGAGTCCTTTCTTATTTGCAGTGGTGATGGACAGGTTGACAGACGAGATCAGACAGGAGTCCCCGTGGACTATGATTTTTGCAGATGACATTGTGATCTGTAGTGAGAGTAGGGAACAGGTGGAGGAGACCCTGGAGAGGTGGAGATATGCTCTAGAGAGAAGCGAAATGAAGGTCAGCAGGACTAAGACAGAATATATGTGTGTGAATGAGAGGGAGGATAGAGGAATGGTGAGGATGCAGTGAGTAGAGGTGGCGAAGATGGATGAGTTTAAGTACTTGGGATCAACAGTTGAAAGTAATGGTGAGTGTGGAAGAGAGGTGAAGAAGAGAGTACAGGCAGGATAGAGTGGGTGGAGAAGAGTGTCAGGAGTGATTTGTGACAGATGAGTACCAGTAAGAGTGAAAGGGAAGGTCTACAAGAGGGTAGTGAGACCAGTTATGTTATATGGGTTGGAGACAGTGGCACTGACAAAAAGGCAAGAGTCAGAGTTTGACATGGCAGAGTTGAAGATGTTAAGATTTGCACTGGGTGTGAAGAGGACAGACAGGATTAGGAATAAGTATATTAGAGGCTCAGCCCAGGTTGGAAGGTTTGGAGACAAAGCCAGAGAGGCAAGATTACGTTGGTTTGGACATGTGCTGAGGAGGGATGCAGAGTATATTGGGGAAAAGATGCTAAGGATGAAGCTGCCAGGCAACAGGAAAAGAGGGAGGCCCAAGATAAGGTTTATGGATGTCCAGTCCCTCCATCAGTATAAGTGGATATGCACAGCACCCGCACCCCTCCCCTCATCATTAGAGAGCAGATCCATAATGCCTAATCAAAGGCAACAAATGTAAGTCTCCATGGGAGCTGATAGCATCCCTGTCTTCATTCTACATGAACTCAGGCATATGCTTCCAGCTCCATTACACATTGTACGTAAGCAAATCCTGAGGACCACTGACATCCCATCTACAAGGAAGACGGCCACTGTAATGGCTCTACATAAAGGCGAATGATGAATGGTGGATTATGCAATTTACTGGCCCTCATTGGGGGGAATATGACACATCAGGACCAGGAGTGCAATGCAAGCTCATACTGTGCTGATAGATGACATGGGTATGATGTGGTCATAAGTGATGGCTAATGCTAGACAATGTTGATGTGCAGGTTATGGAAATAATGTTGACCAATGTAGGCGGTCCTGTGATGTGTTTCCCTGTTTATGTCTTCCAGGTGAAATGCAGCGTGCAAGGTAGCCAGCATGCACTGCAGCTAAAACTGTGGCCATCATCAAGATGATAATCAACCACCATGGGGTGATGTTTGGCCATGGCCAACAGAATCTGCGGGAGCGGACCACTCTGTGGGATGTGCTTGCCCAGAGTAAACAACTTAGGCCACCATGGATGCACATATGATCAGATCAGGCATTGGGTGACTGTCCTGATACACCATGCCTAGCAAAGGGCTGGTGCTGTGGCCAAGGACTGTTCCACCACAGGTGGGAATCCTGCTATGCAGGCCCCAGTTACATCAATGGAGGAGCTCATTGCCAACCTTAGGGCAGCCACCACATGAGAGCAAAGCCAACACACAAGTTGTGGAGGTAGGTGACATCCCAGACAAGAGGCGAGCAGTGTCCAGGTAAGGCCCCAGTGCACATCAATTGAATACTGTAGCAGTCATACTGGCTTCTGTAGAGTTTCTAGATTCATATGTCAGGTCAAACTGCATTTGTGGGTGGGGTTTTGTAATGCACATCTTTGATGAAGGACAGAAAATTGTGTAGTATCAGAGCTTGTACTGTACATGTGCAGAAAAGTAGCATTCATCTTGAACCAATGCCACATGAGAGTCTTCTGACAATACCTCTCCCCCACAATTACATAGGTACCTCTGGTCTGGATGTGAGACAGTAGCCTGAAGCCAGTGAGTATGGTATTGTCCTGTTGTGGCTCATGAATACCCCAGGCATGTTAAGGTCATGCATTTTACCATGCATACAACTGTTACTCTTAGCCATAATGCGATATGTGGATGTTCACTGGTGGTAGGGTTAACTGCATTGTCTATTTGCAGGAGATGTAATATATCCGTAGCATACCTCACAACCTGTCAGTGCAAGAAATCTGGACAAAGACTGACAAAATGGGGGGACAAAGGGAAAAAACTAGGGACATATTTGAAAAGTACTCTTATACAGTGCATATAAAAAGTGTACACACCCCTGTTAAAATGCAAGGTATTTCTGACATACAGAAATAAGGCACAGTAAAACATTTCACAACTCTTCTCACCTTTACTGTGACCTATAACCTGTACAATTCAGTTGATAAACAAGTCTGTTAGGGGAACAAGTATGAAAAATAAAACATGTACGATAAGCTGGATGCATAAGCATGCACAGCCTGAAGCTAATACTCTGTTGAAGCAGCTTTTGATTTACAGGATTACGTCTCCTTGGGTACACACCTGCTGCCAATTACAGAGACTCTGATTAACAACAAATTACGGTCAGCTGTCCTACTAGGCTTTAAGACATTTACTCAGTTGCCTGCTACAGCAACAGCCATGGTTCACAGACAGATTACAAAGCTTCAAAGGGATTGTGGAAAGGTATCAGCCCAGAGAAGGGTACAAAAACATTTCCACAGCATTGCTTATATCTTGGAACATGGTGAAGACAGCCATCAAAAGGTGGAAAAAATATGGGACAACAGTGACATTGTGAAGTAGACACCCCTCCAAATTTAATGAGAAAGACAAGACCAAAACTGGTCAGAGAGGCTGCCAAGAGACCTACAGCAGCACTAAAGGAGTTGCAGGAATCTCTGGCATGTACTGGTTGTGTTCTACATGTGACAACAATCTCCCGTATTCTCCTATGTCTTGCCTATGGGGTAGGGTTGGAAGAAGGAAGCATTTTCTCACACTGAACATCCAGACCTGGCTAAATTCTGAAAAACAATCCATCAAGTCTCCCAAAAGAATGTGGGAAAATGTGTTATGGTGTAAGGAGACCAAGGCTGAACTTTTTGGCCACAATTCTGAAAGGTTTGTTTGGCACAATAACACAGTGTATATGTACACATTTACCAGGTCTGTGTAACAGTTATTGCATGTGCCACAGAGCTTATAGGGTTGAGGGGCATATACAGATAAGTCTATGGTGGTTGACGTCAGCAGCCCTTGTAAAGTGGACAATGGTAAGTGTAGTGGGTGGAACAAACCTCAGATTGGTAAAACTCACACTCCCAGAGGATATTGTGTTGACCAAACACAGAGAATACTGTTCCGACTCACATGCACACACACACACACACACACACACACACACACACACACACACACACACACACACACACAATCACAGTTGCCAGTGTTGGGTTTGGAGCACCTATCCATCTAGTTAGTAGTACCACAGTGTTATGCGGTTATCGCAGGTGGCATGGAACTAATAGTGTGATGACTGTTCCAAGGTACCTATAAAGTGAATAACATCAATTGCCATTGTGAGATATGGCAGTGGGGGGTGTACTGGGTGTAGAAGGGCTCATTAGACTATCACCTACGAGTCTACATGCTCACAAAGACTGGTATACACACCAATGCGCGCACACACACACACACACACACACACACACACACACACTTGCCAGTACTGACATTAGCAGCCCTGCCTTCATGTTATTTATTTATTAATTGTTATTTATTCCATACTGTTACATAGCTGTTGCATGTGGCACAGGACTTATAGAGCTGAAGAGTGTCCACAAATACCTGTATGGTAGATGTGAACAGCAGCCTTTATAAAGTGGACCTTGGAACGTGTACTGGAGTACCACGGCCTGAAATTGTAAACCACGGCCTAGTTCTTAAACACACACACATTTGCTAGGACTGAGAATAGAACCGTTATCTATTCATTGCTACTACACTGTTATGCATTTATCACATACGCCACAAAGCTTACAGGATAAAGAATGTCCCAAGGTAATTTGAAGGTGAACAGCATCACCAGGCCTTGTAAAGTATGGCAATGGGTGATTTACTTGGTGAGAATGGACCCAAAATACTTGAACCTACAGTTATACACACTTACAAAACACAAATACACTCATACACACATTACACATTTGCCAGGACTGAGAATAGCAGTCCTGCCTATCTTGTTAGTCAGTCGATACTGTTACATAGTTCCTGCATGTGGCTTATTGGGCTGAAGATTGTCAACAGATACCTCTATGGTTGATGAAGACAGCGGGCCTTGCAAAGTGGACCTTGGGATGTGTACTGGGAGTACCATGGCCTAAAAGTCTAAAACCAACCCCCCCCAATGGATATACTTCTCACTCAAACATACACAGGATACAGTTCTCGCGCGCACACACACACACACACACACACACACACACACACACACACACACACACACACACACACACACACTTGCCAGGACTGAAATTAGAACCCCTACAACTAGTTATTGCTAATACAATATTATGCATTTATTGCACGTGCCATGGAGCTTATAGTGTAAAGAGTGTCCCACGGTTCTTCTAAAGTGAACAACATCACCAGCCCTTGTAAAGTATGGCAATGGGCAGTGAAATAGGAGAGAGGCCTCAAAATGCTGTATCCTTCAATTATACACACTTACAAACACTTGCCAGGACTCAGATTAGAATCCCTACCTATGTAGTCATTGGTACTATAGTGTTATGCAGTTACCGCACACACCAGAGCTTATAGGGTGAAGAGTGTCCCAAGGTAACTATAAAGTGAACAACATCACCAGCCCTTGTACAGTATGGCAATGGGAGGTGTGCTGGTTGAGAAAGGCCTCAAACTACTTTTATCTACATGTTTACACACTTACACTTTTATACACACTAATGAACACACACACACGTTTGCCAGTTTTGCGATCCATAGGTGTGCACTAGGCAAATGGCCATGGAGCCTTTCAAGCTTAGCCCATAGGATTACCCTGGCATCATGCCACTGGATGTGAGTCCCTAGTGTGTCTGAGGATAGCCACTGGAGTGATCCCTGGGGCTGGATTTCTATTCCCCATCCACTCATCGAGACTACTCTTGAAGACAGCCAGTGAGGTGATCTGCTTGACATGTATGTGAAGTCTATTCCATAACATGGGCAGTCTCTGGGTTATGAACCTGTCCCTCCAGCATGTTCTGATGATTGTGGAAATGGAGTTGAGGTCTCTGGGGCATGTGGTACAGATGGATTGGGTTCTTTAGCTGTAGCATTCCTGACAGAGCAGGGTCAGACATGGCTTTGTAAGTCAAGCAGAGATTGCCTCTAAGTAGCCAATATGAGACAGAGAATAGTTGGGAGTTATTGAGTCTGTCCAGATAGGACAAGTGTTTAAGGCCTAGGATCCTCTTTGTGAGGTAGTATTGCAGCCTCTCCAGTTGTTGCAGGTGTCCAGTGAGATACATATTAAATGGGCCACTGTACTCCTTGATTGGCGTAATGAGGGGAGAGTAGAGGGAGACAATGACCTCTTACTTCCTCGATGCAACACACTTAGTAATGAGATGTGTCACATAGGACTTTCTGAACACAGTGGCACTGTGGTGGTCAGAGAGCTCGCTGTCAACCTATGCTCCCAGTTATCTTATAATGACTTCAGTGTTCAGTGGACTACCATTGATATGGTGATTCATGGGAATCAAGGTGTTGCACATTTTCTGGCACTGAGCTTAGGTTCAGGGTTCTGACACCAGTTATAGGTCTCAATGAGGCCTTTCTGCAGGATGGAAACATCACATGGGGAGGTAATAACAGCACCCACCTTGCAGTCATCTGTGAACATTGTCAACCAGAGTTATTTCATGTTGGGCTGGACTTCAGAGGCATAGATACTGAACACGAGGGGACCCAGGACCAGGCCGTGTAGAACTCCACTCGTGACTGGTCGGCAGTGTGACATGGATTCCGCTGCTTTCATACCGTGGGTTCTATGAGCCATTTTGCAAGCCACCTTGTGATATAGAGGTTGATGCCTAGCTGAGTGTGTTTGTCTATGATTTCTGAGTGGGGAATGTTATCCAAGGATTTGAAGGCCCGCCTATCTTGTTATTTATTCCATACTGTTATTGCACATGGCACAGAGCTTATAGGCCTGCAGAGTGTCTACAGCTACCTCTACAGCAGTTGACAACAGTGGGCATTGGGATGTGTACTATGTGGACCACAACATAATATTGCAAAACCCACCCCTAGTGGATATGGTTCTCACCCACACACACAGGATACTGTTCTCGCACATGCACACACACACACACACACACACACACACACACACACACACACACACTTGCCAGGAATGACATTAGAACCCCTGTCTAAGCAGTTACTTGTATTATGTTGTTACACAATCACACACGCCACAAAGCTTGTAGGGCTGTGGGCTGTCCAAACATACTTCTGAGGTGACTGACATCAGCAGGACTGCTAAAGTAAGGCACTGGGAAGTGTACTGGGTGTGAATGGACTCAATCTTTAACCTACAGACACACACATTTGCTAGGACTGAGATTAGGACCCCTACCTAACTAGTCATTTGTACTATAGTGTTACGCAATTATTGCACACGCCACAGAGCTTGCAGGGTTGTGGGCTGCCCCAAGGTACTTCTAAGGTGACTGACATCAGCAGGGCTGCTAATGTAGGTCAATGGGAAGTGTACTGGGTGTGAATGGGCTCAAAATCTTTAACCTACCACACGCACACACTTTTACATTTGTCAGGACAGAGATTAGAACCCCTACCTAAATAGTTAGGTGTACTATAGTGTTATGCAGTTATTGCATGTACCACAGAGCTTATAGGGGAGAGGCCAGTCCAACAGTACTTCTACAGTGAATGACATCAGCAGATCTTGTGAAGTAGGGTAATGGGACTTGTACTGGCTGAGAATGAACTAACACATTTATTTCTACACCCCCCACACACAATCACAGTTACATATGATACCTGGACTGTGATTAGAACCCCTACCTATTTGTATGGTAGTGCTATGCAATTATCACATGCACTATAGAGCTTACAGGACTTAAGCCAGTCCAAAGGTACTTCTAAGGTGAATGACATTAGCAGATCTCATAAAGTGGGGGAAATCGGAAGTGTACTGGGTGGGTAAGGCATCCTAATACTTAGACCTACAGACACACACAGGTAGGTGATGTGATATTCCAACCCACACCTCTGTACGATCAGGGAATGAATCTCATCTTCATGCTGGCACGTGCCAGTGGTTACAACTGTTATGCAACTGTCTGCAGCAGGACATCACTCTATGCCATTCAGGGTATCCCTCTGTATGACTCACTCTGTGTGTGTGTGTCAACATGTGTGTCTCACACTATCTCTCTCTTCCCCATATATGTGTGTGTATGCTTGACATATTGTAATATGTTACCCATATAAGTGTGTATATTACATGCAACAGATGCAGATATACCACATATGTGCCACCTATAGCTGACTGTGGGTAATCCTGTCTGATGGGTGTGTGAAGACAGATTTACATAACTGTGTGTATGCAAGGACATTTGCACAATACATATATGTATAATCCAATTTGGTTTCAGACATGGGCTTCACTTGTCCAAGTGTAGGAGCATGCTCAGTATGACCTTCTATAGTAAGTGTGGGAATCCATTCCAGGGATAGTTGTACTCCAGTCCGGGGTGTTGTGTGCTACAGCCATACCTTGCAACCTGTGTGTGCAAGATTTCTGGAGATAGGCTGCCAGTATGGGGAAACAATGGGCCAAACATAGGGCTCTTATCAATGTACGAGTTGCTTGAGTTACAGGGTTTGTTTTGGCAGACATTTTCTGACATATGTAATGTTTGACACTGTACTGTATTGTGTCATTACCTACTGACAGATATAATCAGATCACCACATTTATTTACCAGAGAAATACAAGATGGATGACACACAGACCTATATTATGACGGAAAGGCTAGACATTCTTGCACAATCCAGCCAGTTGGGAGGTGTGGCTACAGCCGATTGACTGTTGAAGCTGTGTAAAGGTCCAGCACCTTGGTGAAATATGGGCTGGGGATCTCCTTGTTGTGTGGTATTCTTCTTATCTGAAAAGTCATGTCCTGGTTTGGCCATACTTGTCAACTGTACAGATTCTCACAGATTATCCAGATTTATGCCTCATATATCTGGTCAATTTCCCTTAACATTGTGGTTTTCTAGCACATTTGTTACAAATCACTCGGGGTTGCAGTCAGGGAATAATGACAGAACATTAGAGTTTCAGACTTCACACCCTTCATGACATCCATGCTACTATACACACCCTCTATTATTCTATCAACTTTTTAAAATTATGAGAGCAATATTTCAAATGTCTCCCTATAGTTGGGCCTTATAGGTTCATAGGTTGATACTAGGCTATCTGCCCTAGGGCATTTATAAGCCTAGCCAGAGTGTGTTTGGCTTTCACCACCCTTTTAAGGTTAGTTTACTGTGCCTCTGTCTAGTAGGGACACAGAAGAGATATCAGGGGTAAACCTACGATCTCCCATCCACTCATCAAGATTTCTCTTGAAGAGGGTCATTGAGGGGCTCTGCCTAACATGGATTGGGATTTTGTTCCAGAGTGAGGGGAGCCTCTGGGATATGAATCTGTCCCTCCAGCATGTCCTATTTATTTCTGTGCTGAGGTTTAAGTCCCTGGAGCGTGTAGCTCTAAGGGATTTGGATTTCCTGAGGTGGAGCATGTCCATTAATTCTGGTTTGGACATGGCTTTATACGTCAGGCACAGATCGCCTCTGAGTAGGTGGTAAGCAACTGAGTAGAGTGCTGGAGTTTCTTTAGCCTAACTGTGTAGGGCATCTGTTTGAGTCCCTTGATCCTCTTGGTGAGGTACTTTTGGGGTCTTTCCAGTTGCTGCAGGTGTCGGGTAAGGTACATCCCAAATGGGGCATTATATTTAATTATGGGCCTGATGAATAATGAGTAGAGGGGCACAATGACCTCTCTTGATCTAGATGTGAACCTTTTCATGATAAGGTGGGCTATATAGAAGGTCTTTCTAACCACTTTGGCAACGTGATTGTCAAAGGAGAGATTGCTATCTACTTGGGTCCCCAAATCCCTAATTACTTCTTCCATACTTAATGGATTATCACCTATGTGGTAATTTGTGGGCACTTTGTTTTTCCCAAAGGGGATGACTATGCACTTTTTGGCATTTAGCTTTAGGCCATGGCTCTGGCACCAGTTATCAGTCTCTGTGAGACCTTTTTGGAGGATGCTTGTGTCAGTCGGCGAGTCGATTATGGCACCCAGTTTGCAGTCATCTGCGAACTTGGTCAGCCATAGTCCTCCCATGTTAGCCTGTACCTCAGAGAAATATATACTGAACAAGACAGGTCCCAGGACTGAGCCTTGTGGGATGCCACTTGTAACTGGTTTAGAGTCTGACATGGCACCTGCAATTCTGACCATGTGGGTTCTTATCTCTGAGCCAGTTTCCAACCCATCTTGTGACATAGGGGTTGATATTTAAGCTGGTGAGCTTATTTATGATGCCCGAGTGGGGTATTGTGTCGAAGGCTTTTGCAAGGTCCAGATAAGCTGTGTGGACTACCTTCCCTTCATCTACGGCCTTGGTGACTGTTTCAAAGAAGTCGACCAGGTCCAAGAGGCAAGATCTGCCCTTAACAAAGCCGAATTGGGTAGGATCCAGTGTTTGGAGGTTCCCAATGTCTTTGTTTATGAGTTCCATGATGATACACTCCATAGCTTTGCAGACCAGGCTAGTCAGGCTTATAGGGCAATAGTTTCCGGGGTCCGTTGTGGCACCACCTTTGTGGAGTGGGACCACTGTTGCTGTATGCCATTCCTTGGGTACATATCCTGTAGTAAGGCTGAGATTGAACAGTGACTTTATGTGAGGGTTCAGTTCTTATTGGAGCTCATGTAAGACGCATCCCATTGATGCTGTGTTTTTTGCTTTTGAGAAGGCAGCTGTCACCTGTGCATCTGTGATGTCAGGGAGGCTACACTCTGTTGGGATAGACATTTGCTCTTTTTATGGGGGGGGAGAGTTTGCACTGAACCTGTCTGCTAGGATGTTGGCAATGTCTGTGGGTTCAGTGTATTTTTTGTCATTTTGCACTAACTCAGAGCATATCTGGGAGTTGCCACCCAGGTAACTGACATAACTAAAGAAGGCCTTGTGATTATCTTTAGCGTCTTATGCAATATTTCTTTTGAAGCTGGCCTTAGATAATTTTATAAGATATTGTAGTTTCTTGCTAGTACTGATCAGAGATGCCGTCCCTCTTTGGGATTTTGCTCTATCATGTAGTAGCTTCCTCCTTCTGTTGTATAGCTTATTTATGGCTGGTGTCCACCAGACAGGTCTCCTGCCTTTGGAGGAGTGAGTCTTGGTTTTATTTGGGATAGCACGATCCATGCATTCCTGTAGGTGTCCATAGAATGCGTTTGTAAAGGATTCTGCGGTTTGGGCTGTATTTTCCACCTGCCCGGGGGCTTTAAAGGATTCCACCTTGGTTTTGAGAAGTGTGAAGTTTGCTTTTGAGAAGTTCTTCACCGTGGTTTCCTTGGCTGGGGGTGGGGATGGGATATGGATGTCCAGTGAGATTAATTTATGGTCAGATCTTACCAATGAGGGGTATACCTCTGGTATGGAACATAGAGTCTCCATGTTGGTGATGATCAGGTCCAATATGTTTTCCCCTCTTGTGGGAGTGGTGACCAGTTGTTCCATAGCATTTGAGTTTATAAATTTTTGAACCGTTGGGTGAGGGTGTTGGGGCTTGAGTAGTGCTCCCAGTTTATGTTTGGGTAGTTGAAGTCACCCAATATGATGGTGTTTGGAGAGACCTTCATATTCTCCAGTGTTCTCAGGAAAGCTGAGTGGGGTTCCTGAGTTTGGGAGGGTGGTCTGTAGCAGGCTAGAAACTGAAAGGCAGTTTTGCCCACTGTTAGTTGCACATGGATGGTCTCTGATGCTTTGTGCAGTGCCACTAACCTGGAGGTGTGGGTATCTTTGATGAATATGGATACTCCCCCTCCTTTTGTGGTTCATTCCGAGTTTTGGGGCCGAAAAGCATGGTATGAGGTATAACCTGGTAGTGCTGGGGTGCTCTTGGGAGCCTTGAACCAGGTTTCTGTTACTGCACAGATATCGATATTCTCCACACTGAGGAGAGCCTTGAGTGCGTGCATCTTGAGGTTTATACTTCTGGTGTTAAGCAGCATTACCCTTAGTTTCTTTTTCCTTGTGTTGTCTATGGAGGTGGGTTTGTCTTTTGAGCCTTGCCTAAAAAAGGCACTATGGGGGGTGGCAAGAGCCTTAGCCCATATTCAAAAGCCTCAGGGTGACAGGTGCAAGCCATCCCTGGGGAAGCAACGTGGCTTGTCGAGCATGTCATCCCAGGCTGACAGACACTGGATCCCCTTTGAATGACACCAATACTTTAGACAATTGTTAAAATTGATCATTTTGTCTTTATACTGTGACATCATTCTTGGTGAGGGTAAGATGCTACTCAAGGTCAGGGTCATACTGGCCTGGGCTACATGATCAGAGAGATCCTCTATGTCTCTTTTCATGTAGTCCAGGGAGGTATGTCTCAGGTCATTCACACCAGCATGGACAATGACGGAGTCATATTTGTACTTGCTTTGGAGTGACCTGAGTGCTTGTGTTATGTGGCGGATCCTGGCACCTGACAGGCAGCTTACAGTGACCTTCTCCTTGTTCAGCCTGGTGAGTGGGACGTCAGTGTGTCTGACAATAGAGTCACCTATTACAAGTGTATTAGGTGTGTTGTTTAACCTTAGGAACTGTGACTGTGTGGCACACTGACTTTGTGAACTATGTGATACGTGGGTATTGTTGTGGGGTAGCAGTTGCTTGGATGTCTGCTTTGGAGGTCTCTGCTGCTTGGGCAGATTTTTATTTAGAGCCTCCGAGTATGCTTTGGTGTGTTTATGTGTTTGGTTTGCTGTTGCGATAGGTCTATGTGAGACTGGATTTGTGGTGTGTGTGGTTACCTTCTCCTCCTGACTGACTGCGCCATTACTGGGTTGAGAGAGCTCAGCCTCCACTTTGGCTATATAGTTGCATCTGTCACATATATTTGAGCTTGTTGGGAGGAGGAGAGGGTGGTCTGTGTACATAAGGCAGTTGTAACATTGCCTCAAAATTCCCAGACAAGTACTTAAAGGGAGTATAAGAGGGTGTAGTGCTTATCCCACCATTATATATGGCTTTGTCCAGATTTCTTCCTGTACAAGGTGGAGAGGTATGCTACTAGCATTTAGCGGCATGGCCTTACATTTGCATTTTGTTGACTGTGTTATGTTGGTAGTATGGACCCCATGACATTCCCCTACAAAGGTTCTATGGATGAGACATAGGCCTTTGCCAGAGGCCCGTAGGCCATGTGAGACTGATGCAGGTTATCTGTAGCAAGGCAGTGCATTCTGTCACTCATATGTTCCCAAGCTGCCAGGCAGTGGACCCCCCTGGGGTGCAGTGGTAAGTGACAGAATGCACTGCTGTGCTACCAGGCACCATACCTCTCTACATCTGTGAGCCAGACATCTGGGCAAGGCCATGAGTAATTGGGTGACAAAGGCCTAAATATAGGGACCATTGTAACTATTGGCCTTACAAACCTAGAAGGGTGATACAATAACAAACTTTGCATTAGCATGCATTTTTCTATAGGTATGAAGTCTGAGACACTACAATCTGTCATTGTTTTCTGACTTTAGACTTTTGTGGTTTGCCAGTGATTTGCCAGACAACCACTATTTCGACACCACAAATATGATGCAAACCTCTGTACATTCTGCAAAAGGTCTGTACAGTTGGGAGGTATGGTAGGCACTGTGTAGGTTACTCCAACCTGTGTATTGTTCATATGTGTGGCTCTCTGTACATGACTTGTCCAGCTTTCCGTCAGTAATAGATATTGACATCTGGACAGTGTGTACAATTACCACCGTAGGTGTAGCTGACATGCAAAATAGTTGGCACTGCAGTTTGTGGAACATGGCCCTGTCTACCACAGTACTGTACCTGGGCCACTAGGACACAACAGCCGGAAGAAGTTGCTGGCCACATCCTGACAGTATTCCCCACACATACGCATAGCTCATTGACCCCTGCATATTGTGGACATGCAACAAGTTATCATGTTGATTGAGACAGCCCTTGCAATGTGTGCTCTGCTGCCATTACCCTACAAGCTTAAATGTTACTGCATTTCTGTGGGAATATGGGTATGGGGGGGGGCACACCTGTCAACTGTACACATTTGCACAGACTGTGTTGATATGAGCTTTACATTTTGGTTCCATTTAGCATAGTATTGTGCCCTGTCTTGGGGAATAGAGGCAATTCACTAGAGACCACAGGTTAGATTGTAATGGCATACAATTGGTTTCAGACTTCTTACCCTTCAGAGCCTTAATGCACATGCAAGGCCTGCTGTGATATCACTGTGTAAGTCTGTAGGGGGTATTCCATCATTGCCACCATTTGTGGGCCTTTGCCAGACATTCCTTTATGGTTTGCTACAGTTGACTTGCTGGGTGATTCTGAAGGGTGAGTATGGAATCCGCACATTGACATCCATGCATGTGACCTATGCCACCCCTTAGTTGTCCCCCCCCCCCCACATATACCGTAGTGGGATTTGTCACCTTGAATAATACTGCATAGTATGGGAAAGCCAGTGTTGTGCAGACATTTCCTGGTGTCCCATATAGCTGTCAGTTATCTGCTGTTATTCCAGTAGGCTACCCCATTCCCTTCCACGCATACAGCAATACCATAGATATGCTACCAGAACATACTAATCCATTCATTTATTGTTAAGAAGACTGACTTACCTTATGCCTGTGGCAGTTGTAAGGATGGTGCTTGAGGGCTGCCTTGGTTGGATGCACACAGTACACTGCCTATACATGGTTAAGTTACTGGTAATGTGAAGTGTGTGTCATCCATTTTACTGTGTGCGACTCAGAGAGCTGTCAGTCCCTGGGTCCCTACAGTGTCAGTGTGTGTGTGCTACGCATTGCCTCTTTACCAAGGCCTGTGCATACTGGGCATGCCTCCATTTGCCTACAGGAGCAGGCTCAGGGGCTTCCTCCTCTGAGTCCCTCTGTGCCTGTGGGAAGCTTGCCAATGGCAGAGGGCTGTGTGTCCCTTCCCTGTGCTGTTCCTGCTGCAGCTATTTCCACAGGATCGTATGGTGTAGCATGGCACATACTATGAACATGAGTGCACATGTGGCTGGAGAGTACTGCAAGGCTCCACCAGATATGTCAAGGCTGTGGAACCATGACTTCAGCATCCCAAACACACACAATATAATGATCCCGGTTTGTGAGTGTGCCTCATTATGAAATTCTTGAGTGGATGTGTGTGCATTTCTGATGGGTGTCATCATCCATGGCTCCAGTGCATAGCCAGCATCCCCCACCAGATGGCCATATGGGATGTCCCCACTGGCAAATGCCTGGTACAGCTGTGATGAGTGCCAGATGTGGGAGTCGTGATAGCTTTCAGGGCTGCCAGCACACACATTCATGATAATGCCCTGGGCATTGCACATGACCTGGCAATTGATGGAGGTGAAGCCCTTGCAATTTATGTAGACCCTACCCTGTTCACTGGGTGATGCTTTGATGTGGATGTGCATGCAGTCTATCACAGCCAGTACCTCTGCGTACTCTGCTACACAGTGTAAGAGATGCATATTGCTGGTCCTCTCCTCACGGGTGTTGGAGAAGTAAATGTGCCTACTGGCATGTGGTAGGATGGCAACCAAGAACTGGAGTACCCAGGAACTGGAGTACCCAGGATGCAGATGCCTGTGAGACCCCATGATGTCCCCAGTAGGTCTTTAGAAAGTACCTGTAGCTAGTATTCTTAAAGCTACTCATACCTTGGTATCCACTGGGATGGGTTCCTCTCTGTTGGCTCTGAGTCTGAGTTGAGGCCTGCACAGCTCGATGGTTTGCTGAAGTATGTCTGTCCACCCAGTAGCACTGTATCTTCAGATTATATAGCACCTGATAAATTACCCTTCAGTCTGGGGTGGTTGTCAGCACTATCCGCCTTGCCACCCTCAGCCTCTATCACATACTGATGGATCAAAGCAATGGCAGCCCCTAACATTTTTACAGTTAAAATTCCTCCGCATGTCTACAGCAATGATGCAGAGTTTGTGGGAAAAAACAGACTGAAAGGTGTTTGCATAGTTTATACTGTTGTGCTGCAGATGCTGTCTATATGATTGGCTGACTATGATGCATTCCACCTGCCAGCTATGTTATTTGCACTTGATTGCTTATATTCTGCTATTTCCCTTTTTTTTTTTTTTTTTCCCTTCCCATTTCCAGCCTTTTTAAGCCCTGACACGCTGTGCAAACTGGTGCCCAAATGTAAACAGTCCTGCTATTTCATTTTTTTTTTATGTTATTTGTTTTAGACCTGGTGTGCACCATGCAAACCCATTTAGCTAAGGTAAACAATGAGAAATGGCCCTCCCCTGGACATGAGCATGCTCTTCATTTCATGGAATGTCAGTACAGACTCAGACACACCCCCTTGTTTAGCTGTGCTTAGCTAAGCTCAAATGTGACCAAGCATGACACACCCCCTTTTATGTCAGCTGCTTCTCCTGCTTACACAGCTGCCTTATAGCTCCTATACTGCTAGGTGCAGTTTGGCACTTGTCTCCTTTTTGTGATTCAGTAAATATCCCCATACCCCACTGCCTTAGTCCCTAGTTACAGCACTACACCAGAGCCTTTCCCCTTAGCAACCACTGTTTCCTGCTATTGATTTGATTCTGAATGCCATAGACTATAATGGCAAAATGCAGATTTCACTTAAAATTGCCTGTTCACATTTTTTTTTTTCAGCACAATCCTGTTTGCGTGCCGTTGCCCTATGCTTAAATGGCCAAAATCGGCCAAAATAAATTTGATTTTTATAATTTTTCAACACTTTTCCATGACAGTGGCCATATATTTGGCCATTGGCATGCCTAAGGATTATAATACATCCTTTACTTTGAGCTGTCATGACTCTGTATCGATTTTTGCAGAAATGTATTCGGCTAGTAGCCGAATACATTTTTGCATGCTACACTATTCTGCCACAGATGCTTGCCTGCTTACTGGATCGCTAATTGACCTCATTCGCATGGTTTTCACCAGCAAATGAGGTCATTAGCATAATCCAGTTGTGTCTGTGGCAGAATAGTGCTAGCAGGCTCGTGCACATCCCCAGGCTTGTTTACTGGATCGCTCGGCGGCCATATTCCATGCTGGAATGGCTACACTATTCCTGCATGGAAAAAAGCTTTATTGAATCCCAGGGAATGCCTTTGTATGATTGCTCTATGATGTGCTTCTGCTTTCATTGGATATCCTGCTACTTTTTGATGTACTACTCATGAATATGGGACTTGCATTCCCACTCAAGTACATCAGTGCTTTGGAAAGGAAGATCTCATTGCTCCTTTTTTATTTATTTATTTATAGAAGGTTGAAATTTGGACATTTTATAAGAACAAGAGAGTCAGGATGGTGAAAATAGAAGGAAAATCAGATGCATTTCTTTAGTTTTGAATAACGTACCTGAATACTGTTCGCCAGCCTATCAACACCTATTTTTCCAACTCTAGAAGTAGAAAACTGCTTCGCCCATATGTTGCTTTATTGTTAATAAATTAACTTCCATGAACTCTCCTGTTTTTGCCTCTACTACATCTATTGTCTATTATATATTTAGTCATTAGGATCTTATTATTCCTGTAAAATATAAATTTCTCCTAAAGAAATTTCTTATTAACTTTTGTACATTTAGTCATTAGTATTTTATTATTTCTGTATAAATTCAGATTGTCCTGGAGTAACTTTTTTATGTTGTAGCTCCTTGAGCTGTGCATTGTTCTTCCTTTGTTAGAATGGAATTATATATGTATTGTAATTGTATATGTATTACTGGAGCTTTTCTCCTCGGGTCTCAATTGAAAATGCGCTTGTGCTCAGCTGGACTAACCTGGTTAAATGTGAAATAAAATAAACAAATAATAAATATTTTACTAGTATTTTCTCCAGATTCCTAAGAAGAAAACTTAAAAAGATATAGCATATAGTAATGGAAAAAACTCTGTGCGACCGGACTTTTTTTCCATTGCCATATGCTCGATTTAGAACAGGCATGCTGGTTGGGCTGACCAATCAGCTCATTTGTTTTTGAATGTTAATGCCCAGTCATTGTATAATAAAGGATTTGGTAGAAAAACAGGGCATATGTATAATCATTGTGGTTTGGCTTTATTATACTGAATATGCTAGTAAAGACTAGAGAAGTCATTTGTGTATATAACAGAAAGTTAAAGGTGTTATACAGTAAAGAGTCGTGCTTACTTGGGACTTTTGTGGAGTACCACACACACACACACACACACACACACACACACACACACACACACACACATACTTATGCTGCATTCTGACAATGTTTACTTTTTTAACAGATGATATTGAGTTAAACACTTTACCTTCACAAAATACAACATGATTGCATTATATTGCACATTTAAAATAATATCTTTATTTGCCATAGTGACAGCAAGTCCCTTAGATTTTATAATGAGCTCAGTGAAGTATGAAAAAGATTCAGAGAATGTTACTAAGCAGGTGTTCCAGGGACCATTGGAAAGTCTAGCCTCATCTCTCAACTGCACTTGACCAATATTTGGTTAACTGACTTGCTCAAGGTCAAACAGTAGGCAAATGAAGGTTGAGGGGATCAAACCTCAAGAAGCAGATCATTAATAGGTCATAGCCTTAATCCTCAGTGCTAACTACAAGTAGTGTAACATACATGAGTTATTTAATGCAAAGAGTTCTAATTTAGTGAATTTAGTGGACAACTCCTGGAATAAAACAAGTGTACTGCCTTTTGATAATCAGAGTAGTGGTAACTCTGCCACATCTGCCAGTCAACAGGTGGGAGTTAAAAGCATATTGGAAAAAGAAAAACATCTAAATCTACTAGGGGACTGCTTGTGATCTCCAGATTTGGCCTCACCCCATGCACTGTCTTCAGATGCCAAAAAAAGAACAAAATGTCCAGCTGGGGAAAAGGGCCTGATGTCTGCAAGGGCTTCCACTACAACCAACCAATCAATCAATCAATCAATCAATCAATCGTAAGTAAGTAAGTAAGTAAATAAATAAATAAATAATGGACAGAGCAATCTGAAATATTTAACAGAAAAGGTTTTGGAATACTAAAACACCTGCTGATCAGAGCTGCTGCACCCCAATGACAAGAACCTTCCTCACTCCCTGTACTTCAGACAGACTTCATAGAATCATGTCACAAACTCCACGAGAATGATGCATGCCCAGACAGAAAAGTGCATAAATGCAATTATGACAGAAGTAGACAAACAAAGGGTTAAAAACAAGCATACAATGCAGTCAAAGCCAAAAACAAAACCAGCACAATTGGCCAGTAAAGCTGATGTGAGAAATGACAAAGGAAAAAGACCAAAGAAAAGAGAATAAAAACATCAAAACTAATCAAAGACTGTAAATGAGAAACAAGGATCTCAAAAGAATGACTATTCTAATACAACTTAATTAATAATTGGCAACCTCAGCTTCTGTTCAGGTCCTCTCTTGTAGACACTTTGTAAACATTCTACACCTTTAACAAGACCTTAATGTCAAATGATAAAATATGCTGGTGACCCCCCCCCCCACCCTGATAATGCAAAACTTATGTAGACCTCATTATGGAAACATTTTATAAATCTTTGCCCTGTTTTATCAGTGATAATCTACTACTAAATCTAGCCAGTGCAGTGGCATGGAGGAGTAAAGCCTTAACTACAGCCCAGGTGACATTGGCTTGATTCGTGGCTCAGGGGTATAAAGGACTGGCACGGAAGATGGAGGATGCATTTGTCCAGGTGTTCCCTGAAGACAGGCATGGTCCACAGAGTAGAGCAGTTCTTGAGTACTACAGATGAATGCTGGGGGGGGGCATGGCTTTGACACCAGGCATCTGCCTCCGTGAGGAGCTTTTGTAGGATGTCCACATCGTTAGGAGTTTCGATTATGGCTCCTGGTTTTCAGTCATCTGCGAACTTTATTAGCCAAAGAGCTGTTAGCCTGTACTTCAGAAAAGTAGATACCAAACAGGAGAGGACCCAGGACTGAACCCTGTGGTACTTCACTTGTCACTGGTCTGAAGTCGTATTTGGAGTCTGCTACTTTCACAGTGTGGGTTCTGTCAGTGAGCCAGTTGGCAACCCATCTTGTGACATAAGGATTTATACCTAGTTTAGTGAGTTTATCTATAATTCCAGAGTGGGGGATGGTGTCAAAAGCCTTGGTGAGATCTAGATAGGCTGTGTGAACCACCTTACCCTCATCAATGTCTTTGGTGACTGCTTCAAAGAAGTCTATCAGGTTTAGGAGACATTATCGACCATTTACAAACCCGAACTTGCTGGGGTCCAGAGTCTGGAGATTACCAATGTCATTGTGTATAAGATCCATGATGATACGTTCCATAGCTAATACCTATTTGGTGACATTAGTGACCAGATCACCTGGAGCCATCGAGTGATTAGCCATACCACGGTGCATAGTCTGTGATTCCATGCTCTCCTCATTGTTAAGTTTGTGATCTGTGCAAAATATTCTCCCCCGTCACTGCTGTTCTTTACAATCCTTGAACTGGCTTAAACTCCCACAACACCTGACATACCTACAACTATCTACAGCACAACAAATTATATACAAACCTCTCAAATGCCCAGCCATAGCCTCCCTTCTAACTCTCTATCAACCAAACCGGCATCTCAGATCTGTAAATCAATCTCTCATCCAAGTAAATAGACCAAAACTCCCTGCAGGTCAGTATCTCTACTCTTTCACTGTAGCAAACTCTGGAATGCCCTTCCACCTTTTCTCCATACCATTAATAGTGCCCCCTTATTCAAAAAGTCTTTACAGCAATATCGCTGTTCTCAGTGGCTCTGCCCATGTACCATCTCCAATTCCTCGATAACCTGATTTTCTGATTGACCCCTTCTATTCCTGCACTCATCATTTTTGCCCCTTTTAAGTGTCACCCTTGAAAAAACTTCTTATACCCTATTTTGCCTCACATGGTATATAAAAAATAGTGTAGTTACCCATACTTGTTTAATGCATTCTATACAAGCTAATCTGCATAGTTTATCTGTCTAAAATGTAGGCTTATCTGTCTTCACTGTTAAACTCTTCATACATTGGATACCTTGCCATGAATCAAAGTTGATTTCATAACTTATAGCCATATAATTGTACAATGTTCCAAGTGATTCTCCTGATTGATACTCTTTTTGTAACTTAGCTATACTTTGGAAACTCTTGTATAACACATTTCTATTATCTGTATTTGTTATGGAGCTTTTCTCCCCGGGCCTCCACTGAAAATGGGTTCATTTCAGCCCAGTGGACTTTTCCAGTCAACAAAATAAATAAATAAATAAATAAATGAGAATACTACACATCACAGTAGATGCCCGAAGCTCGTTTATATGACTCCCCCCATAGGGTACCATGGAGAGTTAGTGCTGCTCCTTTCTTTGGTGAGTTTGAGATGGAAATACTCAACATGCTTTTTGGAGGTGGAAGGAGCCCCACAGAGACACAGAAACAACATGCAAACTCAAAATAGGCATTGGCTGGAGGTCAGGATCAAACCTTGTGCATTGGAGGTGAAGACCTTAACCATTATGGCAACTGGTCAATCACAAACTGATTCAGAAAAAGAAAATGTACAGAAGTGGTATTCTGGAATCTTCTTTTTGGCACATTCTTGAAAAAAAAATATTTCTCCCAACTGGGAAAGAAGAGCTGCTTCCATTACCCCTTGATAAAGCATGTGATGCAGGACAGAAGAAGAATGTCTGGTGTAATGAATGAGAAGGAATCCCCTGGAAAGGAGGAATTACTCTGGAATAAAATCCCAGTCCAGGGTAGGCAGAGTCCCTCATTGACTCTCTTCAAGAGGAATCTTGATGAGTGGATGGGAGATCATAGGTTTACCCCCGGGTATCACTTCTGTGTCACTGTTAGACAGAGGCACAGTATACTAACCTCGAAAAAGGGCATAGCAAAATAAATTTAAAATGGGTGGCGAAAGCCAAACACGCTCTGGCTAGGCTTATAAGTGCCCTAGGGCAGATAGCCTAGTATGAACCTATGAACTACCATCTGTATCCAAGCTGGAGCAGCTTCAGAACACATTTGTCTGAAACAAGCTGCTGCTAAACAGAGAAATGGAAATTCTGAGTTTCTGGAAGGGGTAAGGGACTACCAGGGTGCAAGGGGAGACAAGGACCTTTAAATAGTCAGTCTGCCTCATTCAACTGTCCTTTGCTCTGAGGGGGTTACAACTTTCTTTTTGGAACCTCCCTGACATTGCTTTTTAGACATCTGCTTACAGGCATTCTTCTGAAAATTTTATTTTGTTTCTTACTAAAATTTGACAATACAGCAGAAAATCCCTTGGACAATTTGGAGAAGGAGGGCTGAGAAATTAGAGAAATTCCCTGAATCAGCTTACCTGTCTCATCACATTTTTGATAACCTCTGCAGCAAAGGGTACAAATACTAAATCTCTGTCCAAAGGAGAATTCAGAATTTTATTTTTATTTTCTTATGTTCATAAGTATATACTACGCTAATGACCACTGGTGTCTTTATAAGCCTAGCCAAACATCCCAATTGCATCCCACAAGTTTGTGTACCTTAGAGATTATTTTAAGGGATATTTGTAAGCTAGGATATGATTTACAGACTGCATCTGTCCATTACAGACATTAGTGCTAAACCTGGGGTTAATTTCTAGTTTCACATCCACTGGTCCAGGCTACACTTGAATATGGTTAGGGAAGAACAGTGCTTCACATAGATGGTCAGCCTGTTCCAGAGGTGGGGGAATTCTCTGAGACACATATCCAACATGTCCTATTGGTGTTGCAAGTAAGAGTCAAGCCCCTTGATCGAGGAGCTCTGATGCTATTGGTTTTGTAGACGTGCAAAAGATCCTTCAGAGTGGGATCTAGGGATGCCTTTTATGCCAGGCAAAAACTGCCTGTCAGCAGTCTGTAGGAAACTGAGTATAAAGATAGGGCTTTGATTCAATCTGCATATGGCATGTTATTTACACCCTGTATTCTTTGGGTTCCTATTAAATCAGCTAATGCTTAACTTAGCAAACGCTGTTTAATCAACCCTTTTGGTTTGAAATGGTGAAATCCTGAAAGCACAGAACAGCAATTTTTTTCCCAGGGAAAAAAATCAGTGGGCTGTTTTTGGGACTTTTCCATTTTCTCCACTGTGGTGCAATCTCAGAGTTGGTATATTTAAGTGGGGGAGGGGCACAGCCCACCACATCTGGGAGTGGGGGCAAAGCCCCCCACTTTATTTTGTGGGTTTTTTTTTTTTTTTTTATGGAGCAGTGATTATTTTCCCTGGGAAAAAAAATTATTTCCCTGAGAAAAAAAAATCGCCATTCTATGTGTTCGGCCATTTGGGTTTTGACATATTTGGGTTGATTATACAGCATTCGCTAAGTTAAGCATTCGCTGATATAATATAGACCCATATTCTTTTTGTGAGGAACCTCTGTGCATGTTCCAGTTGCTGCATGTGCCTGGTCAGGCACATACAGAAGGGGGTGTTGTAATCATTAATGGGTCTGATGAGGGGCAAATATAGAGGAATGATGACTTCCTTGGACCCAGATGCCATGCTCTTGCTTATAAGTTGAGCAACATTGAATGATTTCCTTACTACCCTAAATGCATGTTGGACAAAAGCCAGGTTACTATTCACATATGTTCCCAAACACCTAACTTCTGGGTCCACACTTAGGAGCGTGTTATCAATAAGATAGTTTAGGGTGGTTGACTTCCCAAATGGTACTTTTATGCATTCCTTGGCAATGAGTTTTAAGCCATGGCTTTGGCACCACTCATTTGTCCGTGTTGTTCCTCCATGTAGATTAATAGTGTATTGAGGATTCTATAACTATGTCTAGTTTGCAGTCATCTGCAAACTTGGTAAGCCATAGGCCTTTGATACTGACTTTGACTTCTGAGAAGTAAATGTCAAAAAGGAGCTGGCTGAACACAAAGCCCTGAGGGACTCTGCTAGTGACTGGCCCCTTTGTGGAGGTGGTCTCCTCTATCCTAACTTCCTGGGTCCTATCTGAGAGCCAGCTGGCTATCCAGCACATAACTTAGGTGTTAATACCTAGTTCTGTGAGTTTGTTTACACTGCCTGTGTGGAATATTTTATCAAATGCCTTAGCCAGTTCTAGGTAGGCAGTAAGAACACTCAGTTTTGCCCTTATCCATTGCATCTGTGACCTTTTCAAAGAAGTCCACCAGGTTAAGAAGGCATTATCTTCCAATAATGAAGCCAAACTGAATTGGATCCAGTGTCTGAAGGTCGTTTTGTGTGTCATTACTAATCATATCCATGAAAATTATTTCCATGGCTTTGCATATGCGACTAGTCAGACTTATGGGTCTGTAGCTTACAGGGTCCATTGATAGTCCACCCTTGTGCAGAGGAATGGCCATTGTAGCCCTGCATTCATGTCATAAGTCTATCTGGAGGCTATGGTTCAATAGTGATTCCAGAGGTCCAGATAGGACATGCTTCAGGCTATTTAGGAGGCATCCTGGTACATTATCTGGACTGATCAATGGTGTGTTCTTAGCCTTAGGGTATACATTTAGGACCTGCTTCCTAGCGATAGTAGGAGGCTGTTTGATGATATTACTTTGAGGACAGCTAGGGTGGGGGGCAGGTAGAATTAGAGCCAAATTTGTTAGCCAGTGCATTTGCTATACCTTCCAGAACCATGTAAGTGGCTTCATTAACAATCAGTCCTTCCTACAGTTGTGTACCTCCTTTAAGGTTTTGGACATAGGTAAAGGAAGCCTTGTAGTGGGTTTTCACCCCACAAGCTGCATTTCCTTCACAATTCACTTAGGCAGACTCAGTTTGCCTTCTTAGTTGTTTGTTTAGCCTAATGAGAAAGTTTTTATGCTGATGGGCACTGCACTTCCTAATTTCAGCTATAGCTTTTTTTTTGATTTGTTGTACAATCCCTATATGTTTCAATTGTACCACAGTATTTTTTTTTACTTTCTTTTTGGTAGGCATAGCTGTCAATATCCATCTCTTAACATGATTGTACAGGGTTTCTGTGTACAATTCTGTACAGGCTGCTGTGATCTCTAGGTTTGTTGTGGCTTCAAATGTAATAATAGGTACTTTGTCTTACAGTTGTTACTAGCTGTTACAGCATTTGATGGGGGGGGGGTCACAACATTGCTTTTTCTATTTTGAAAGAGACAGCTTTATGGTTTGACCTTACTAGCCAGGACAGATAGGATTCTCCTATATTTGTGAGTACTTGATCCAGTAAGTTTGCACTGCAAGTGGGCAAATGGACTAACTGGTTCAAGGTTTTTATGTTTACAAAGTTTAGGAACCTCTAGGGCTCCAAGTTTGGGGTCATGTAGGATGCCCATTTTAAAGAGAGGCAGTTAATAAGTATCACCAGTAGGTGTAAGTATGAGCTATAGGTTTCATGGGTCATAGAGGGTTAGGTATAGCTTGCAAGGATATATTTGTCTGCAGCTATGGTAATCCAAAAGTGGAGGCACTCAAGCATGTCATCCTATTTGACCAACCTTGAGGTATGTTTGCATTTGATGCAGATTGAGACACCTCCAACTTTGTTCCTTCTTATGCAGTAGCTGGTCTAAATGTGTGGAAGGCGTTGTATCCCAGCACTGCCAAGGTGCACTGTATGGCTTTAAACCATGTCTCATTAACTGCACCAATGTCCATTCTCCACACTGCCAAGGTGCAGTGTATGGCTTTAAACCATGTCCCGGCAACTGCACTGATGTCTGCATTCTCCAAGGTGAGGGAGTGGAGTTTCTTGTTTAGGCTCCTGGCATTGAAGTAATGCCTTTAGATTCCAGTGTATCCATTTTGCTAAATTGGAAAGTTTGTTAGTTCAGCATTGCCTATTAGGGAGGACAATGTTTTAGTCAATATTTAAAAGCCTAGTTGGGACAGGTGCAGACCTTCCTTGGCATCACAGTCTTTTGGTCATATCCTCCCATCCTGACACATATTATATCCCCTTTGAATGACACCAGAAGCTAAGCCAATTATGAAAGTCAATCATCTTCTGTTCGTATAGTGGCATCATCCTTGGTGAAGGTAAGATAAAAGACAGGCTCATATCAGCCTGCAACATATAGTCCGAGAGCTCCATAATGTCTATCTTCATATATTGCAGGGAGGTACACCTCAGGTCATTTGTAACCTTTACGTAGAGTGCTTTTGGGTTTGCCGAGAATAATTGATGCAATTTGAGTGCCTGGGAGGTCTTTGGCATTTAGAAAGATTGTTTTTTAGTGCCTCAGAATATGTTGATCTATTTCTTGGATGCATACTATATGGGCTGGTTGTAGTGTTTATGTGTTACTGACAGTCTGATTGTTATTTTGAGTGCTTGTGTACAAGAATCTTGCCTTCAATGACATTGTGTAATTATATCTCTCTCATACTGTATTTTTCTCTAAGGATTAGTTGGTTGTCGGTGAACAGGAGACAATTTTTATATTGTCTCAGGATGCCCATATTCACCAGACCGGTGACGGAAAAATTGGGAAAGTGTATATTAATAATATAAGGTCCTGCTAAGTGATCTACAAGGGTGTGGTACAAGAGGGGTTAATAGAGGGCTAGCTTGGATGTTTTGAGGCTAAAAGCAAAAATTAGGCTTTGAAGGAGTAGCTTCATGAGGCTGTGCTCCTCAGCACAACAAGTAGTTTCTGTTTGCAAAGCTGTGTTACTGGATACAGTTTCAGAGGTAGTTTTATAGGGAAGATTTAGTTTCCAAGTGCCTGCATCTCTATGAGGCACTGCTGAATGCCAATAGCCTTCTGGCCAATAAAACAAACTCATTTTAAACCTTACTGGGTGTTTCCCAACTCAGGCAGACTAGACTACCCCCTACTTTCATTAGATGAGTAATTCCAAGTCTTTTAAATGTCAAAACACAAAAGGTTAGCTAAAAGTGAAAGCTAGCAAAAAACAATTCAACGACTAGGTAAGACAACACTTTCATGGTGATTTTCAAGCAATTAATCTAGCAGTGAGGACACAAGAAAATGAATGCACTTTACATTGATAAAATGCATAAAAAGGCAACAAATAAATTAAGAAAACAACATAAGTATACTTAAATAACTTACAGAAATGCATTTTAAGTAAAAATAATTATCTCAGCTTGAATGGCACTAGATGCAGCAAAAACACTCCGAGTACACAGAACAGGACAACAATAGTTTAGCTCTGTGGGATGAGACAAGAGCCACTCAAATGCACTGAATATATAGAAGCAATCTATCAGTGGGGGTGGGGCAGACACATGAACAGGGGAAAAATAGCAATATAACAAAAAGGCAATGGAATACAACTTTAAGGAGGACATGATCAGCAGAATATAAGACTCCTGCAGCAAAACTGGAATGTAAACAGCTATCGAAGCACGAATCCTGAAGCAAAGATTATAACACTGCCACTATTGTAATCCCTCTACAGTCTAATGCAACAGACTGGGCAAACATTTACCAGTAACACTGTTTATGGAAAAATGCAGTAATAAGTGACTAAATGAGGCCAGGATCTGACATTAGTTTACAATTCTCCCACAACTACAAAAGAAACTACAAGACTAAGGTCCCAGCCTGAGTACAAAACACTAACAGATAGCTTTTTGAAATAATTCTACTTATGGAGAGAAACATGCAGTACAATATATAACTGATGCTCAGATCTTACAGTAATTAACAATAATCCATAAATTACAAAAGCAGCTAAAACACAAAGGTCCCAGAACAAACTAAAAATGCAAAAAGATAAGATTATTAGGTTCATAAGTTCATAGGTAGGTAGTAGGCTATTGGCCCTAGGGCCTATATAAGCCTAGCCAAACGGTACCCTGGCTTTTGCCACCCAAGAAAACTATTTTCCTGTGCCCCTGTCAAGCAGAGCCACAGAAGTGACCCCTGGGGTGAATTTCCTATCTCCCATCCAATCATCAAGATTTTTCTTGAAGAGTGCTAATAAGGAGCTTTGTTTGATATAGATAGGTAGTTTGTTCCAGAGTATGGGAAGTCTCTGGGACAGGAATCTAACCCTCCAGCATGTTCTGTTTATTGTGGTGACAAGGTTTAGGTCCCTAGAGCATGTAGCTTGGAGAGATTGGGATTTCTTTACATGCAGCATGACCAACAGCTCTGGGTCTGACATAGCTTTGTATGTTAGGCAGAGATAGTCTCTGAGTAGGCGATATGCGATAGAGTAAAGCTGGAGTTTTTTGAGACAGTCAGCGTAGGGCATCTGTTTGAGGCCGGTAATCCTCTTTGTGAGGTATTTCTATGGCTTTCCAGTTGTTGTAGATGTCTTGTGAGGTACATACCAAAAGGGGCATTATACTCTATAATGGGTCTAATGAGTGATGAGTAGATTTCTTTAAGTGGAGCATGTCCAACAGCTCTGGGTTTGACATAGCTTTGTATGTTAGGCAGAGATTGCCTCTGAGTAGGCAATATGGGGAGGGGAACAATGACCTATTTTTTCCTGGATGAGAAACCTTTTGTGATGAGATGTGCCACGTAGAAGGATTTCCTGACTCTGTGGCGATGTGATTATCAAAGGTGGGACTACTGTCCACCTGCGTCCTAAGGTCTCTTATCACAATTTCGGTGTTAAGTAGACTACCGCCTATGTGGTAGTTCATGGGTACATAGTTTTTACCAAAAGAGATGACAATGCACTTTTTGGCATTGAGCTTGAGGCCATGGCTTTGACACCAGGCATCTGTCTCAGTGAGGCCCTTTTGTAGGATGTCCACATCATTAGGAGTTTTGATTATGGCTCCTAGTTTGCAGTCATCTGTGAACTTTATTAACCAAAGACCTTCTGTGTTAGCCTGTACTTCAGAAAAGTAGATACCAAACAGGAGAGGACCTACGACTGAACCCTGTGGTACTCCACTTGTTATTGGTCTGAAGTTGGATTTAGAGTCTGCTACTTTCACAGTGTGGGATCTGTCAGTGAGCCAGTTGGCAACCCATCTTGTGACATAGGGATTTATACCTAATTTAGTGAGTTTATCTATAATTCCAGAGTGGGGGATGGTGTCGAAAACCTTGGCGAGATCTAGATAGGCTGTGTAAACCACCTTACGCTCATCTACGGCTTTGGTGACCACTTCAAAGAAGTCTATCAGGTTTAGGAGACATGATCTGCCTTTTACAAACCTGAACTGGGTAGGGTCCAGAGTTTGGAGATTACCAGCATCATTGTTTATAAGTTCTATGATGATACGTTCCATAGCCTTGCAGACCAGGCTCATCAGGCTAATGGGGCGGTAGTTCCCAGGGTCCATGGTGGCTCCCCGTTTGTGGAGTGGGATAACCGCTGCTGTGCGCCATTCAGTGGGCACAAAGCCTGAGGTGAGGCTATGATTGAACATGGTACTTAGGTGGGGTGCCAGTTCGTTCTGTAGTTCATGTAGAATGCAGCCTGGGATGTTCTCAGGTCCCATGGATGCTGTGGTCTTGGCTTTGGAGAGTGTGTTTTTTACCTGTGCAGATGTGATTACAGGAACACTGCATTCTTCCGGTATAGAGATGGGCCCTTTAGGGGATGAGAGAGGGGTAAAGTTAGCACTGAACCTATCTGCCAGGATGTTGGCAGTATCAGTTGGTTCTGTATATTTAGTGCCATTGTGCTGTAATGCAGAGCAGAACTGAGTGTTACCTTTGAGATTCTTGATATAGCTATGGAATGCTTTGTGGTTGTCTTTAAAATCAGTGGTGATATTATTTTTGTAACTAGCTTTGGAGGAGGTTATGAGGGATCTCAACTTCTTACTTAGGCTGACCACTGAGTTCCTCCAATCATGGAATTTTACTCTTTTTTTGCAACAGTTTCTTTCTTCTGTTGTAGAGTTTCTTTCTAGCAGGGGACCACCCAATTGGCTTCCTTTTTTTGGAGGATAGCATTTTGGTTCTGTTACGGATTGCACGATCCATGCACTTGTGTAAGTGCTTATAAAGTGCAATTGTACAGGATTCAGCAGTTGTACCTCTGTTGTCCGTCAGTATGGGTGCCATGACGTTTGCCACTTCTGTTTTAAGAAGCGTGAAGTTGGCTTTGGAGAAATGTTTTACGGTGGTTTCCCTAATGGGGGGTGGGGTGGGATATGGATGTCTAGGGTGATTTGCTTGTGGTCGGATCTGACCAACGAGGAATTGACCTCTGGTGTGGAACACTGGTTGCCCATGTTGGTAATGACCAGGTCTAGGATATTGCTGCCCCTGGTGGGGGTGTGGATAAGTTGATCCAAGGCATTGGAATTTATGAATTCCAGAAAATGTTGAGCATAAGAGTTGGTACATGAGTAGTTTTCCCAGTTAATGGTGGGTTAGTTGAAATCGCCCATTATTAGGGTGTTAGGTTGTACCCTAATATTTTTCAATGTTTCAAGAAATGAGGAGTGGGAATCCTGGAGCATGGCGGGGGATCTGTAGCAAGCTACAATTTGGATTGTGGTCTTGCCCAGAGTTAGTTGCACTTGGATAATCCTGGATGCATTATGCTGAGCAACTAGCCTGACGGTGTGGATATCCTTAATGAATATGGACACGCCTCCACCTTTAGTGCTTCGGTCCAGGCTAGGCGGCCGAAAGGTCTGGTATGAATTATAGCCTGGTAATGCAGGGGTGCTCTCTAGAACCTTAACCAGGTCTCTGTCACTGCACAGATGTCAATGTTCTCCATTTTAAGGAGTGCCTCAAGTGAGTGCATTTTGAGGTTTAGACTTCTAGCATTAAGTAGCATTACCCTCAGATTTTGCTTGTTTGTACCTGTTACAGTGATGAATTTGTCATTTGAATCTTGCCTAAAAAAGGCACTATAGGGGTGGCAAGACCCTTAGCTAGTATCCGGAATCCTAAGGGCGAAAGGTGCAGGTCATCTCTGGCAAAGCATCGTGGTTTGTCGATCATGTCATCCCAGGCAGACAGATACTGGATCCCCTTAGAATGACACCAGAAGCTTAGCCAATTGTTGAAGTCAATCATTTTGTCCTTGTACTGTGGTATCATTCTGGGTGATGGCAGGATGCTACTCAGGGCTAGGGTCATGCCTGCCTGGGCTACAAGATTGGATAGCTCCTCCATATCTCTTTTCATGTAGTCCAGGGAGGTACATCTCAGGTCATTCACACTAACATGGACAATGACAGAGTCATATTTTTACTTGTTGTGGAGTGACCCGAGTGCATGCATTATGTGGCGGATCCTGGCACCTGACAGGCAGCTGACAGTAACTTTCTCCTTGTTTAGCCTAGTTAGTGGAACATGAGTGTGCCTGACTATAGAGTCACCTATGACCAGAGTGTTGGGTACGTTGTTATACCTTATGGGCTGTGGTTGAGTGGCACACTGAGTTTGTGGGCTATGTGTCATTTGGGTTGTGTGTGGGGGGGTGGAGGTTGCTTGCATTTCTGCTTTGGGAGTCCCTGTTGCTTGGGTATATATTTTTTGAGAGCCTCCGTGAATGTAGGTGTGTGTTTTGTGTTTCAATGTGTGTGTTTTGGTGGTGTAAGGGGGGTTGTTGGGGTTGGGGCAATGTTTATTCCCCGATGCAGTCCCTCGGGGGGAGACCCCCGGGAAAACACCCCAAGGTTTTATTTGGGTGGGGGAAAAGGGGTTTTTTAGGTTCATAGGTAGGTAGTAGGCTATTGGCCCTAGGGCCTATATAAGCCTAGCCAAACGGTACCCTGGCTTTTGCCACCCAAGAAAACTATTTTCCTGTGCCCCTGTCAAGCAGAGCCACAGAAGTGACCCCTGGGGTGAATTTCCTATCTCCCATCCAATCATCAAGATTTTTCTTGAAGAGTGCTAATAAGGAGCTTTGTTTGATATAGATAGGTAGTTTGTTCCAGAGTATGGGAAGTCTCTGGGACAGGAATCTATCCCTCCAGCATGTTCTGTTTATTGTGGTGACAAGGTTTAGGTCCCTAGAGCATGTAGCTTGGAGAGATTGGGATTTCTTTACATGCAGCATGTCCAACAGCTCTGGGTCTGACATAGCTTTGTATGTTAGGCAGAGATAGTCTCTGAGTAGGCGATATGCGATAGAGTAAAGCTGGAGTTTTTTGAGACAGTCTGCGTAGGGCATCTGTTTGAGGCCGGTAATCCTCTTTGTGAGGTATTTCTATGGCTTTCCAGTTGTTGTAGATGTCTTGTGAGGTACATACCAAAAGGGGCATTATACTCTATAATGGGTCTAATGAGTGATGAGTAGATTTCTTTAAGTGCAGCATGTTCAATAGCTCTAGGTTTGACATAGCTTTGTATGTTAGGCAGAGATTGCCTCTGAGTAGGCAATATGGGGAGGGGAACAATGACCTATTTTTTCCTGGATGAGAAACCTTTTGTGATGAGGTGTGCCATGTCGAAGGATTTCCTGACTACTGTGGCGATGTGATTATCAAAGGTGGGACTACTGTCCACCTGTGTTCCAAGGTCTCTTATCACAATTTCGGTGTTAAGTAGACTACCGTCTATGTGGTAATTCATGGGTACAGAGTTTTTACCAAAAGAGATGACAATGCACTTTTTGGCATTGAGCTTGAGGCCATGGCTTTGACACCAGGCATCTGTCTCAGTGAGGCCCTTTTGTAGGATGTCCACATCATTAGGAGTTTTGATTATGGCTCCTAGTTTGCAGTCATCTGTGAACTTTATTAACCAAAGACCTTCTGTGTTAGCCTGTACTTCAGAAAAGTAGATACCAAACAGGAGAGGACCTACGACTGAACCCTGTGGTACTCCACTTGTTATTGGTCTGAAGTTGGATTTAGAGTCTGCTACTTTCACAGTGTGGGATCTGTCAGTGAGCCAGTTGGCAACCCATCTTGTGACATAGGGATTTATACCTAATTTAGTGAGTTTATCTATAATTCCAGAGTGGGGATGGTGTCGAAAACCTTGGCGAGATCTAGATAGGCTGTGTAAACCACCTTACCCTCATCTACGGCTTTGGTGACCGCTTCAAAGAAGTCTATCAGGTTTAGGAGACATGATCTGCCTTTTACAAACCTGAACTGGGTAGGGTCCAGAGTTTGGAGATTACCAGCGTCATTGTTTATAAGTTCCATGATGATACGTTCCATAGCCTTGCAGACCAGGCTCATCAGGCTAATGGGGCAGTAGTTCCCAGGGTCCATGGTGGCTCCCCGTTTGTGGAGTGGGACAACCGTTGTTGTGCGCCATTCAGTGGGCACAAAGCCTGAGATGAGGCTATGATTGAACATGGTACTTAGGTGGGGTGCCAGTTCGTTCTGTAGTTCATGTAGAATGCAGCCTGGGATGTTGTCAGGTCCCATGGATGCTGTGGTCTTGGCTTTGGAGAGTGTGTTTTTTACCTGTGCAGATGTGATTACAGGAACACTGCATTCTTCTGGTATAGAGATGGGCCCTTTAGGGGATGAGAGAGGGGTAAAGTTAGCACTGAACCTATCTGCCAGGATGTTGGCAATATCAGTTGGTTCTGTATATTTAGTGCCATTGTGCTGTAATGCAGAGCAGATCTGAGTATTGCCATTGAGATTCTTGACATAGCTATGGAATGCTTTGTGGTTGTCTTTAAAATCAGTGGTGATATTGTTTTTGTAACTAGCTTTGGAGGAGTTTATGAGGGATCTCAGCTTCTTACTGAGGCTGACCACTGAGTTCCTCCAATCATGGAATTTTACTCTTTTTTGCAACAGTTTCTTTCTTCTGTTGTAGAGTTTCTTTCTAGCAGGGGACCACCCAATTGGCTTCCTTTTTTTGGAGGATAGCATCTTGGTTCTGTTAGGGATTGCACGATCCATGCACTCGTGTAAGTGCTTATAAAGTGCAATTGTACAGGATTCAGTAGTCGTACCTCTGTTGTCCGTCAGTATGGGTGCCGTGATGTTTGCCACTTCTGTTTTAAGAAGCGTGAAGTTGGCTTTGGAGAAATGTTTTACGGTGGTTTCCCTAATGGGGGGTGGGGTGGGATATGGATGTCTAGGGTGATTTGCTTGTGGTCGGATCTGACCACCGAGGAATTGACCTCTGGTGTGGAACACTGGTTGCCAATGTTGGTAATGACCAGGTCTAGGATATTGTTGCCCCTGGTGGGGGTGTGGATAAGTTGATCCAAGGCATTGGAATTTATGAATTCCAGAAAACGTTGAGCATAAGAGTTGGTACATGAGTAGTTTTCCCAGTTAATGGTGGGTTAGTTGAAATCGCCCATTATTAGGGTGTTAGGTTGTACCCTAATATTTTTCAATGTATCAAGAAATGAGGAGTGGGAATCCTGGAGCATGGTGGGGGATCTGTAGCAAGCTACAATTTGGATTGTGGTCTTGCCCAGAGTTAGTTGCACTTGGATAATCCTGGATGCATTATGCTGAGCAACTAGCCTGACGGTGTGGATATCCTTAATGAATATGGACACGCCTGCACCTTTAGTGCTTCAGTCCAGGCTAGGCAGCCGAAAGGTATGGTATGAATTATAGCCTGGTGATGCAAGGATGCTCTCTGGAACCTTAACCAGGTTTCTGTCACTGCACAGATGTCGATGTTCTCCATTTTAAGGAGTGCCTCAAGTGAGTGCATTTTGATGTTTAGACATCTAGCATTAAGTAGCATTACCCTCAGATTTTGCTTGTTTGTACCTGTTACAGTGATGAATTTTTCATTTGAATCTTGCCTAAAAAAGGCACTATAGGGGTGGCAAGAGCCTTAGCTAGTATCCGGAATCCTAAGGGCGACAGGTGCAGGTCATCTCTGGCAAAGCATCGTGGTTTGTCGATCATGTCATCCCAGGCAGACAGATACTGGATCCCCTTAGAATGACACCAGAAGCTTAGCCAATTGTTGAAGTCAATCATTTTGTCCTTGTACTGTGGTATCATTCTGGGTGATGGCAGGATGCTACTCAGGGCTAGGGTCATGCCTGCCTGGGCTACAAGATTGGACAGCTCCTCCATGTCTCTTTTCATGTAGTCCAGGGAGGTACATCTCAGGTCATTCACACCAACATGGACAATGACAGAGTCATATTTTTACTTGTTGTGGAGTGACCTGAGTGCATGCGTTATGTGGCGGATCCTGGCACCTGACAGGCAGCTGACAGTAACTTTCTCCTTGTTTAGCCTGGTGAGTGGAACATGAGTGTGCCTGACTATAGAGTCACCTATGACCAGAGTGTTGGGTACGTTGTTATACCTTATGGGCTGTGGTTGAGTGGCACACTGAGTTTGTGGGCTATGTGTCATTTGGGTTGTGTGTGGGGGGGTGGAGGTTGCTTGCGTTTCTGCTTTGGAGGACCCTGTTGCTTGGGTATATTTTTTTTGAGAGCCTCCGCGAATGTAGGTGTGTGTTTTGTGTTTCAATGTGTGTGTTTTGGTGGTGTAAGTTTTGAGGGACTATGTGATGAGTGTGGTGTGGTGCAAGTGTTTACGTTCTCCTTTTGACTGTCTAGTCCAGTCTTCGGTGAAGAGAGCTTTGCTTCCAGTTTGGCTATATAAGTGCATCTCTCACAGGTTGTAGTGTTTGGTGGTAGGACGAGAGGGTTGTCTGTGTACATGAGGCAATTGCTGCATTGCCCCCAAGATGCCCAAATTCATCAGGTAGACAGGAGAAAACACCGGGAGCTGACCCTTAGACATGCCGGGATAGGTGCTTATTTATTAAGTACTAAAAACTGTTTTCCTCTAGACAAGTGAGGAAAGTTGAGTGCTATAGTAATTTGTAGCTTATTTAGTGCTTACAATGAGTTCTGAACAAGTGCTGAGCTCAAAGAAACAGATTTGAGTGCTGAAACTAGAAAACTGGCTAGTTCTAAGAAACAAAATTAAGCTATAAGGTTTCCCTCCAACACAGAAAGGCTTGGGGGCTCAGAAGCTTACAAACAGTCCTGGATACAGCAAATATGTATGTGGACTAGACTTACAGAAAAGGCAGGAAACAAGCTTAGAAAATATTATTGGCCAAAAAAGCAGAAAAATTCAGAAAAGTACAAAAAAAAAGAAACAGTATCACTACGCAGGTCAGTAAGTGTAACTTAAAATATTTAAACAGAATTGTAATGAAAACTCTTTTCTTCCCTTTGTGATGAAAAGCTTGTTCATAGTTCAATGTTTCCATGCTCCTCAGAGTCCTGACTAAAAGACCTTGGATGGACATGGTTCTGTGCTGTTTATAGAAAATTCTCTAGATGGGTATCCTAGCAAATAAAGCCAATATTGGACCTCTGTAACTTCAAAACCTGTAACAAATTACAGTCCTCATAGTCCTTATGACTCTGAGTTACAGGTCACTGACCCCAGGTTAGTTAGAATTTCAGAAACGTTAGCTTTTACAGTGGGAGCAGGGAAAAAAACATAATTAGTGTACAACCAATGGGAAGCACCAGGGAGAGGAGTATTTAATGTATCAGAAGAGGCTGCAGCAGACACAAGAACAGGGAAAAACAAACACAAAGGCTAACTCCTGGTTCATGGTGGCTGTATAGACAACACCAGAGGTTTCCGAAGAAAAACCCGAATGGTCTGAGGAACCAACTTTGGCCACATTAGAGTCACCTACCTGCAGCTCAGGCCAATTACTAGCCTGCTGTGGAGGCAATGGTTGCTTAATTAACTTTTTCTTTTTGTGGCTGGAATAAGGTCCGTCCAAACGACTGGTAATTTGCTACATGATCAAGCTGAAAGTGGTGTTGCTTCCTGGGGAAAGCTTTGTGGCAATACTTGATAAACAGGAGCGTTACAAAAAGTCGCCTTTTCTCCTCAAAGAAACAATGCAAAGCGCTTGTAACACTTCCCCTTCCCCCAAAAGTAAAACAAAGTTTCTCCACAAAATAATAGGTTTCAGTGGTGAGATTGTGTTATCAGCTTTTCACCACAAAATTAAAAAAAGTGTGCACCAGTTTAAAAGTATATAAAAGTAACATGACAGTCAATAAAATATTTTCTGTAGCGTTTATTGTTTTTCAAAAAAACTTAGTTTTAACAGCAAAACAGTAATGTGGAAGTTTTTTCACCCAAGTAGAACTTATCTGTCCATCAGTGGAACAGAGTCATACAAACATCAGCCCTCATACTGCCATAGAGAGACACTCTTCTTGATGGCAGTAAAGCACTGAATGGCTTGACACCTAAACCAGTGTTTTTAGGTAGGTCAGCTCGAGCTATCAGTTTGGGAAGATGGAAGGTGCCCTGAAGCACTGGAAACTGTCCGGTTGTTATATCTTATGCAGGATATAACCCATATAGCTTAGACTATTGCAATAGTGATCAATATGAAGAACATGTGTGGTTACTGTTTCAGATTTTTTAATATAGCATTTTAAAATTAAATGAAGGATATGTTTGAGTTTTGGGTTGTTTTAGTTGGGCTGTGTGTTATGTTTTCATAGGATCATAGGAGGTTACTAGGCTATTGGCCTTGAGGCCTTTATAAGCCTAGCCAAGAGTTTACACCATATTTAGACAAATTAGCACCCGATGCCCCTGTCCAGCAGGGACACAGGTGGAATCCCAGGGGTATATTTTTTGTTTCCCATCCAGTTGTCCAGGTTGTGCTTAAAAAGGGGTAAAGAGGTACTCTGCTTGATGTGGAGAAGGAGTCTATTCCATAGATGGGGGAGTCTGAGACACAAATCTGTCCCGCCAACAAGTCTTGTTGATGTCACAGACCAGGTTAAGGTCAAGCTCGAGTGGAGCTTGACTTGCGGATATGCAGCAGTCCCATCAAGGTGGGGTCTGTGATCTCCTTGTATTCCAGACAGAGGTCACCTCTGAGGAGTCTGTATAAAACTGAGTAGAGGGATAGGGCTTTTAACCTATCTGTTTATGGTAGATGTTGGAGGCTCTGGATTCTCCTGGCGAGGAACCTCTGTTTGTTAGGTTTTTTTTTGTTTCGGCAGTGTGTAATCTTTTACTTTAGTTTTTGCTTTCTTCACAACTCTTTGTCATTCTTTTTCACCATCTTGACACACACACACACACACACACACACACACACACACACACACACACACACACACACACACACACACACAGTGATGGTATGAAGTATATTTTGATTGGCATGTAGTTCCTGCAGTGTATTACCTCACCTCCCTCCCCATTCAAATGATATTTTTTGTCATAAGATTTGTTCTGCTGTTCACACTTAAAAGCTGTACATGTTAGTGAGGTGTTACTAATGCAATCTACACATGCTAGGCCAGCCCCTGCATGAGCAGAATAATGCAGCAACATTAGATCATGCTAATTCAGTTACGCACAGAATACTTTAATAAACCCTACCTCAAGTCAGCTGCACTATAATCCCATCATGTCATTTTACCCTAATGTAATAGTACCAGTGATCTAAAAGCTAGCATTCTGTATTAACATTTTTTTTTATGTTTTGTTTTCATTCTGTAGGATAAAGAGTTTATCACTTACTTCACTTAATACCTCCCATGCTGAGCTTATCAACTCGACTTGGTCTTTTGGTGGGACAGATGACGTTGTTGTCTACCTTCGAGAACTCCTCCATCACTTCCCAAGTGCATGCATACTGAACAGCTCTGGAAATCCCATCTCATGGACTCTTACAAACCAATTCCGTACAATATGTATGGGGTACACCTTGCCACAGTATCGCAGGATGGGATATATCACACACACAGTCTTTGCTGTAAGCAAGGCTTTACGTTCCTCAAGTTGTCCACCATATGCATTTGTTGATCCTGCTAATCATATTGTGCAGAAATTAATGGAGAAAGAAGGCTTTAGAAAGCACACTGATGAGATTGTGTTTGCTGAGTTCAGGCCATGTGGGGGCGCTGTTTCTCTCAGTGAAGGATTTACTGGAGCAGCTGTCTAATACCAGAGAGGGGCTGCATCCTGGTACTAACTGTACACAGATAAATACTTATTTCTGGTAAACTGCCAAGAAGATTTTATTTGTGTTTTAATTGTCCCCATGTTAGCATTGTGGAATAAATGTAGCATCATATATATGCCTAATTTTACTTCAATTTAAGATACAAGTGTTGAAATACTCTTTGGCTGTGGTGTTAAACATTTGAATTTTTTTTTTTTGCAATGGCTTCATGTATACATATTTGTTAATTTAGGGAATAGCAGTTTGTTATAATTCATTTCAAACAATTGTCATTTACAGTAAATTTTAAGTTATACCTTTTCCAATTACATATAAAATACATGCCCAGTGCAAACTACCAGCATCTTTTAAAACTGTAATTGTTCTTTGAAAAGTGTATCAGTTATACTGTATTTAAGGTAAACAAGAAAAAACATTTCAAGGTTCCCTTCAGACAGCTACAAAAAGAAACTGTTTTGTGAGGAACTCTGGATCAGGATTCAATACACTCCATGTAGGAATAGTGTTATTCCTACAGAGAGTGAATGGTGCCCATATCCACATCTCCCTCTCGGCAGCGCTCCTTACATATTAATGAAGGCGCACTACTGAGACGGAGCCGTGTACACAGATACTGAATCAGTACAGGGGGCATGTTGCAGTAGTGCTCCCAGATCTGTATCACGCCCCCTGCACTGACAAGGTGCTGTACGACACTTTACAAATGAAAACAGTGTCCATGGACATTGAAATAGTGAATGGCAAGTGAAATTAATGCAGGGGGTGTGTGACGGGTACTGTCACACACCCCCTGCATTGTGAAAGTGCCGTACGGCTCTTTGCAGTAAAGAACGTGTCCTCAGACACTTCATACCTCTCAACCTCTTAGAGCAAGGAATGTACAGAAAGTCAACAGTGGGACAAAAAATCCCAAAAATAGGGACAGTTTTTAAATATTTCCCTTACAAATGTAGAAAATTGATAGAATGACAGGTGTTGCATTAGCATGGATTTTCTGAAGAGTATAAGGTGTGAAACTCAAATGTCTGTTAATATTTTCTAACTGCAGTCTTTAATGATTTGACACTGTTTTGCCAGTGAAACACAATCCCCTGACAAATGGACCAAGAATATGAGGCACAAATCTGGACATCATGTGAAAATCTATACAGTTGAGAGGATTAGGAAAGTGAAGTCATGTCATGTAGGGGGTGTGTATCTGTAACACACCCCCTGCATTGTAAAAGTGCTTTACAGCACGAAAGCAAGAAATAAAGTGTCTCCAGACACTTATTTATTAATGTGAATGTTAAATGTTAAATTTTAAATTAATGTTTTTTTTGTCTTCTTTTTCTTTAAAGTTTAAGCATAGTTGAGTGGGTTTGCACAGGGCACCTTGCTTAGCAATAGTTAAACTTATCAAGAAGCTATATAGAAATGTATAGGTGAAACTTGCACAGTGTTTAGTGTTTAGAGTCATGACTTTACATGTAGTAGGTGCAGGGTTTGAGTACCATGACAGGCCATTTAGCATTTACATAGCATTTACACCTCCACACCTCCAAGCTAGTTGCTCAGCATAATGCATCTGAAATTATCCAAGTTCAGCTAACTCTGGGTAAAACTGCAATCCAGATTGTAGCTTGCTACAGACCCCCCACCATGCCCCAGGATTCTCACTCCTCTTTTCTTGATACACTGGAAAATATTAAGGTACAACCCAACACTCTAATAATGGGTGATTTCAACCACACTACCATTAACTGGGAAAACTACTCATGTACCAACTCTTTTGCTCAACGTTTTCTGGAAATCATCAATTCCAACGCTTTGGATCAGCTTATCCACACCCCCACCAGAGGTAGCAATATCCTAGACCTGGTCATCACCAACATGGGTGACCGGTGTTCCACACCAGAGGTCAGCTCCTCGTTGGTCAGATCCGACTACAAGCTAATCACCCTAGACATCCACATCCCGCTCCCACCCCCATTAGGAAAACAACCGTAAAAAATTTCTCCAAAGCCAACTTCACTCTTCTTAAGACAGAAGTGGCAAACTTCATGACACCCATGCAGATGGACAATAGAGGTACGACTGCTGAATCCTACACAAATGCACTTTATAAGCACTTACACGAGTGCATGGATCGTGCTGTCCCTAACAAAACCAAGATGCTATCCTCCAAAAAAAGGAAGCCAATCTGGTGGTCTTTTGCCATAAACAAACTCTACAACAGAAGAAAGAAACTGTTGCGAAAAAGAGTAAAATCCCACGATTGGAGGAACTCCCTGGTCAGCCTCAGTAAGAAGCTGAGATCCACTGATTCTAAAGACAACCACAAAGCATTCTATATCTATGTCAAAAATCTCAATGGCAACACTCAGATCTGCACTGAGTTACAGCACAATGACACTAAATATGCAGAACCAACTGATATTGTCAACATCCTGGCAGATAGGTTCAGTGCTAACTTTACCCCCCTCTCACCCCCTAAAGGGCCCATCTTTATACTGGAAGAATGCAAAGTTCCTGTAATCACGGCTGCACAGGTAAAAACTTCACTCTCCAAAGCCAAGAACACAGCATCCATGGGACCTGACAACATCCCAGGCTGCCTTCTACATGAACTACAGAATGAACTGGCACCCCACCTAAGTACCATGTTCAATCATAGCCTCACCTCAGGCTTTGTGCCCATTGAATGGTGCACCACAACAGTTATCCCACTCCACAAAGGGGGTTCCACAACAGACCCCGGGAACTACCACCCCATTAGCCTGATGAGCCTCGTCAGCAAGGCCATGGAACGTATCATCATGGAACTCATAAACAAAGACATTGGAGATCTCCAAACCCTGGACCCCACACAGTTTGGGTTTGTAAAAGGCAGATCATGTCTCCTAAACCTGATAGACTTCTTTGAAGTAGTCACTAAAGCCATAGATAAGGGTAAGGTGGTTCACACAGCCTATCTAGATCTCGCCAAGGCGTTCAACACCATCCCCCACTCTGGAATTATTGATAAACTCACTAAACTTGGTATAAATCCCTATGTCACAAGATGGGTTGCCAACTGGCTTACTGAAAGAACCCACACTGTGAAAGTAGCAGACTCCAAATCAGACTTCAGACCAGTGACAAGTGGAGTACCACAGGGTTCAGTCCTGGGTCCTCTCCTGTTTGGTATCTACTTCTCTGAAGTATAGGATAACACAGAAGGTCTTTGGCTAACTAAATTCGCAGATGACTGCAAACTAGGAGCCATAATTGAAACTCCTAACGATGTGGACATCCTACAAAAGGGCCTCACTGAGACAGATGCCTGGGGTCAAAGACATGGTCTCAAGCTCAATGCCAAAAAGTGCATTGTCATCCCCTTTGGTAACAATTCTGTACCCATGAACTACCACATAGGCGGTAGTCTACTTAACACTGAAAGTGTGATAAGAGACCTTGGGACACAGGTGGACAGTAGTCTCACCTTTGATAATCACATCGCCAAAGTGGTCAGGAAATCCTTCTACGTGGCACACCTCATCACAAAAGGTTTCTCATCCAGAAAAAAAGAGCTCATTGTTCCCCTCTACTCATCACTCATTAGACCCATTATAGAGTACAATGCCCCTTTTGGTATGTACCTCACAAGACATCTACAACAACTGGGAAGACCGCAAAAATACCTCACAAAGAGGATTACTGGCCTCAAACAGATGCCTTATGCAGACCGTCTCAAAAAACTCCAGCTTTACTCTGTCGCATATCGCCTACTCAGAGGCGATCTCTGCCTAACATACAAAGCTATGCCAAACCCAGAGCAGTTGGACATGCTCCACTTAAAGAAATCCCAATCCCTCCGAGCTACACGCTCTAGGGACCTAAACCTTGTCACCACAATAAACAGAACATGCTGGAGGGATAGATGTATGTCCCAGAGACTTCCCATACTCTAGAAGAGACTACCTATCTATGTCAAACAGAGCTCCTCATTAGCACTCTTCAAGAAAAATCCTGATGATTGGATGGGTAATAGGAAATTCACCCCGGGGATCACTTCTGTGGTTCTGCTTGACAGGGGCACAGGAAAATAATTTTCATGGGTGGAGAAAGCCAGGGTACATTTTTGGCTAGGCTTGTATAGGCCCTAGGGCCAATAGCCTAGTACCTACCTATGAACCTATGAACCTATGAAAGCAGTTTTATATTATTTTTTTATTTTATTTAATGATGTAGTAATTAATAGTTATTAATCAGGGTAGGGTAGCTGGTCCAAATTCCCAATGTCAGTAAAACCCCATTTAAACACAAGTGTCCCATACAGTACAGTCACACCCCAAGGTAAAGTAATGAAAGCACATAGGGTTGGTCATGTGAATTATACAATGACTGTTCACTGATATTCCAAAATGAGCACGCTGATTGTTCAGCCCAGTCAGCTTGCCCATTGTAAATCCTAGCATATACCAATGGGAAAAGGTCCAGTTGCACTGACTTTTTTCATTGCTATGTACTATATGTATATATATATATATATATATATATATATATATATATATATATATATATATATATATATATATATATATTAAAAAAAACGGTAATCTGGACTCCAGACATAGCAAAGAGACAGGATGGAAAAAATACTAGGAGAATTAGGTGCATTATTCGAAACTAAAGACACATACCTGATTTTCCTTGTATTTTCTCCATTCTGTCTCTCTCCTACCCCGAGACCTTCTTTTCTGCATTGCTTCCTTTGCAAAGCAATGATATACTGGGTATGCATGGGAACGCATGTCCCATACACATGCGCAGTACATCAAAAAAATCCAAAGGATACTGGAAAAATGCACAGCATGGCACAATTATACAAAGACATTTATTTTTCAAAAGTACATATTTTTCCTTAAATAATGTCATTGTATAATAGCAATAACCGACCCCATGGATTGTGGTATATTAAGATTTACTCGTGGTTGGCTTTATTTAATCACACAGGCTTCGCCCTCATGATTAAACCACACCAACCATGGGTAAATCTTAATATACCACACCAACGTCGTCGGTTATTGCTTAAGTAAAATATATACACTTAATAATAATGTATCAGTAATGACTAATTAATATTCAATTCTGACTTCTTTTTCAAATGAAAATGTTTGTTTGCCCTTAGCTCAGTTTTGCTAAGCACTGCTAAGCCAAGCTAAGAAATGCTTAAACAGGACCTGTCTGAGCAATACTTAGCAGTGCTCAGCTATGCTTAGCTGGTTTGAGCTCTGCTACAAAGTCCCATTCTAAGCAGTCTTCAGCTCAGCTAAGTGGATTTGCACACTGCTAAGCACTGCTCAGCATTTGCCACCTTAAGCACTGCTCAACTCAACTTAGCGGGTTTGCACACGGCTGAGCTTTGCTAAGCATTTTTGAAAATAGTCCAGTGATGGCAAAGGGTGGTAATATGGCCTTATTTAAACTGCACAGGTGAGAATACTGGCAAAAACATGATAAGGTTAAAATAACCAACATAAAAATTGTAACAAAACCAAATTATAGGTCATGCTGCTAAATGCTAGGAGTCTAAACATGAAACTGCACTCAGTGCAAGCATTCTTAACCATGGAAAATGCTGACATCTGTGCAGTCACAGAAACCTGGTTCAAAGCTGGGGACAACACTGCAGCCATACCTGGTTACTCATCTTATCATACATTCAGACCCCAAACTGTGGATAGTAAAGCCAAAGGAAGTGGAGTTTCAATATATATATATATTAAAGACATACACACCTCCAGGCTGGTCAAACTGTATGACACACAGGAGACACTCAAGGTGCAGTTAACCATTGACAAGACCCCTATACAAATCATAGCTAGCTATCGGCCCCCAAATCTGACCCAAGATGTCCAAACTGCCTATCTAGACCTCTTTCAATCTATCAAGATTCAACTCTTTACCCTGATCCTGGGTGACTTTACCCAAACATAGACTGGAAGAACTACTCATGCCAGAACACAAATGCCTAGAAATTCCTCAAATTTGTCAATGCAAATACTTTGGAACAGCTAGTTGATACCCCCATAAGAGGTGATAATATTTTGGACTTGGTATTAGCCAACATGAGTAACCACTGCAGTATCCCTGCAGTGTCATCCTCCCTTGTAAGATCAGACCATAAAGTGGTCATGTTCGAAATCACCATCTCCCGCGACCCCCCCCTCCCCTCTAGCTAGGGTCAAACAAAAAGACTTTTCCAAAGCTGGTTACAGCCTCCTGAGGGATGGTATAAACAACTTTACAGCTTCACCCACCCCCTGTAGGAACTGGCACCAGTATCCAAAACTATAACAAATTACTATACGGACATTTATATAGATGCATGTAATCAGGAATACCTGACAGGACAAAATCATCCTCCGCAAGGAAGAGTAAATCTGTCTGGTGGACATCTGCAATACATAAACTCTATAACAAAAGAAACAAATTGCTGTCCAGGACCAAGAAGGAGCAGGTGCCTAATTGGAAGCAATCTCTCCTTAGCCTAAATAAGCAAATAAGAGCACTACTGAAATCCTCCAAAGCAAACTTCAAGTCCAGATTGGCCACATCTGCTACAGACAATCATAAGGCCTTCTTCACATATGTCCATAATCTCAAAGGTAGCACCTAAATCTGTTCAGAACTGGTGGTCAAGGACACCACATATACAAATGCCGTAGATATAGCAAACTTGCTGGCTGACAGATTCAATGAAAAGTTCAACCCTCTGTCCCATCGGTAAATCAGGACATTCCCAGTACCTGCCCCCTTCCCCTTATATCTAGGGCTCTCTCAAAGGCAAAAAAATACAGCCTCCATGGGACCTGATAACATCCCAGTCTGCATCCTACATGAACTCAGGCAGAATCTTGCAGCACCATTAGGTGCCCTATTCAACAAAGCCTGACTGCCAGCTTTATTCCAGCTGAGTGGAGGACAGCCACTGCCATCCCTTTACACAAAGGTGGAGCATCCACCGATTCGGGAAATTATAGACCCATCAGCCTAACTAGCCTGATCTGCAAGGCCATGGAATGGAGTATCATGGACCTCATTAACAAGGACATTGGCAACCTCCAAACACTCAATCCCACACAGTTTGGGTTAGTCAAGGGGAGGTCATGCCTGTTAAATTAGGTTGACTTTTTTGAGACAGTCACCAAACCCATGGATGGGAGAAGACAGTGCACACCGCTTACCTTGACCTGGCCAAAGCCTTCAACACTATTCCCCACTCGGGCATAATAGATAAACTTTCTCAACTAGGCATCGATCCATATGTTACCAGATGAGTAGCTAACTGATCATTGATAAAACACACCTAGTCAAAATAGGGGAAGACACCTGAAGCAGGAGACCCATATCGAGTAGTGTACCCCAGGGTTTGGCATTGGAGCCTGTGTTATGTGGGATATTTATTTTTATTTTATTTATTTTACATTTGTTTACCAGGAAAGTCTGACTGGATATATGTCCATTTTCAGCAGAGGCCCGGGGAGAAAATCTCCAGAAAAAGTACAGTTACATAAAGACAATAGAGGCCAAAGATTGCAAGTACATGTAAATATACATAGTTCAGTAGGATACAAGCATACATTTGAATAAATGCATTCATATGTAAGGTGCTAGCATACAGATAACAGGTTTGACTTCACTTAAGGTAACAAATATTGAAAATTTCATATTGGGAATTAGGTCATTTAATAGTTCAGGCTCAGTTAGAATAAGAGTAGACAGAGTATCCACAAAGTGCAGGTAGTAGTTAGTCTGGGTTTAAACAGGGACATTGCCATTGTGTTTGGAGGTGGTGTTTGAGGCTTTTTCTGAACAGGGTTAGGGAGGGTTGGAGAGTGAGTGTGGCAGGTAGTGAGTTCCAAGTTTTACCTACTGAGTTGGCAAATAGTGAGTCCCCTGTCACATTTTTGCTCTTGGACATTTGCAGCAGCAGCTTGTCAGCAGAGCGCAGGGACCTCAGGCTGCTATATGGTTTAATGATATCGTTTAATGCCAGGGTGCATTCAGGTTGGTATAAAACCTTGTGGGCTATAATGAGTTGGTTATATTGGACCAGGCTAGGCCATTCTAGCCATCCGAGTTGAGTTAGGTTTAGACAATGGTGGGTCCTATAGGGTGTACCTGTGGTGAACCTGGCAACTTGGTGATAGCATCTAGCAAGTTTGGTGAGAGAAGCTTTATTTAGGTTAGTGTAAAGAGGGGAAGCGTAGAGTAGGGTGGATAGTAAGCAGGATCGGGCAATGGTAGTTCTTGCTAATGGGGTGAGAAAAGATTTGATCCTATAGAGGCAGCCCAACTTTTTGTTGACAGATTTGATTGTTTGATTAACATGGGAGGCGTATTTTAGTGTATTGTCCACTGTGAACCCAAGGAGTTTTGTGTGAGTATCTGGGGAGATAGTAGTGCCATTGTTGGATGTTAAAGTAAAAAATGGTGAGGTGGTTTTACTAGTGGGGGAAAATATTAGGAGTTTGGTTTTTTGAGGGTTTAAGAGAAGCTGACAGTCAACAAACCATTTTCTACCTCAGTGAAGGTATTCTGGGTTAGGGTCATGAGTTCAGTTAAGGAGGATGCTGTGCAGATTAGTGTAGAGTCATCTGCATATTGAATGCAAGTGGCCTTGGGGGTAATAGTAGGTAGGTTGTTGATGAAGATAGAGAAGAGTAGGGGACCTAGTATGGACCCTTGGGGGACTCCCAGAGTAATAGGTAGTTGGGTGGAGAGAGTATTTTTCCATAATACTGCTTGTTTTCTCTCAGCCAGATATGATTGGAACCATTTAATGGGGTCATAGTTAAGTGACAGGTGCTTCAGAGCAAGGATAAGTAGCTGGTGACTGACCATGTCAAAGGCCTTAGAGAGATCTAGGAAGAGAGCTGAGGTTAGTTTGTTATTGTTTCTGTTTATGTTGATAGTGTTAGAGAAGGATAGGAGGGCAGACGTGGTGCTATGATGAGGCCTAAAGCCTTGCTGGGAGTTGGCCAGGAGTTGATTTTGGGTGAGGTAATGGGTTAATTGGTTATGGACGCATTTCTCCAGTATTTTGGCCAGTGGTGATAGAATGGCTATTGGCCTGTAGTTAGAGAGGTCTACTGAGTTACCTCCCTTATGAAGGGGTATGACATGGGAGACCTTCCAGAGAGAGGGGCAATAGGTTTCAGACAGTGAGCGGTTTATGATAATCGAAATGGGGTACGCAATGGCCTCTGCACTTTTCTGTAGGTATTCTGGTGGAAGGAGATCAGCTGCTAAGGTTGTGGGCTTTATCTTGCTGAGTAGTGATTTGATGGTAGAAGTGGATACAGGCTGGAAGTTAAAGGGTAGTTGGGTGGAGATAGATGAGGAATTCTGTGAGGGGTTGATGGGGGGTAGCTGGCTAGCTAGTGACTGGATGGTCTTGGTAAAGAAGTTGTTAAAGATATTAGCAGTTTCCTCTGGAGTTTTTGCATTGGAATCTGATGGGGTGGGAGTGGTAGTTTGGCCAGGGTGGAGCAGTTTGTTAATGCCTGCCCAGAATTTTTGAGGTTTATTCTGATGTTTGTGCTGGAGGTGTTGGTAATAGTTTTTTTTGTCCAACAGTGTGGCTTTCTTGGCATCATTCCTTAACTGTTTGAATTTAATATGGTCGAGTGGGTCTTTAGAGGTACGCCAATTATCCCATGCTTTGTTTCTTGCCAAGATTTTGGTTCTAGTAGCCTTCGTGAGCCAGGGGGCTGTCTTGGTTTTGGCTCGGAGGGTGCGGATAGGAGCATGGGAGTCTAGGATGGTGAGGAATTTGGAGTTAAAATAGGCTACAGCATCATCCAGTGGAAGATTTTTTTGGGATGGCCCAATTATATGCTTTGAGTTCATTCTGAAAGGTGGCGTGGTTAAAATTCTTGTGGGATCTGATAGTTTTGTAGAGAATTTGGTGGTTATTATTAACTTTATGTTTGATGATGTAAGTGAGTAAATGGTCACTTAGGTCATCTGGGAGAGAGCCTACATTATACAGGTCTAGGTGGTTGTTGACAAGTTTCCAGTCTAGGATGCTGCCTTTGTTGTTGGGCTTGTTTAACCTAGTGGGTGTTGAGATGAGTTGGGTGTAACCGTAAAGATTTATGTGGGTGGTAGGAGATTCAGTGGAACAGTTGTTCCAGTCTATGTTAACATCTCCTAACACCATGGTTTCATGGGGGTAGTTAAATGAAAGCCATTGTAGAAAGTCTTCTAAGGTATTAGAGTTATCGCCTGGAGGGATGTATATGCAGGCGATGTATAGGGATTTGAGTTTGTTAAGCTGCAGTTTGCAGAGGAGCACTTCAGCATTACTGAATTGAGGGGGCTGTTGTGGAGCAAGTATGATATCTAGTGTGTTTTTAAACAGGATTGCTACACCTCCTCCTTTCTTAGTGGCACAGTCTAGTCAGAGTATATTATACCCTTTATACTTTTCTGAGGTGCAGGCCAAAACCAGTGGGCTATGGCTGACCAAGTTTGCAGATGACTGCAAGCTGGGAGCTGTCATCAATTCCCCCACTGATGTGGACATCCTCCAAGAGGGTCTCACCCAAACAAACGACTGCTGCCAGAAACATGGCCTCAAGCTGAATACAAAATATGCATCATCATCCCCTTTGGGAAGAGTGATGTCCCCACAAATTATCATATTAATAACAATATCCTAAGCATGCAGTCAGTTGTGAGGGATTTGGGCACCCAGATTGAACGCAGTCTGACTTTTGGCCTCCATGTTGCTCCCATTGTATGGAAAGCATTCTACATGACCCACCTCATAAGTAAGGGTATCGCATCCAGAGACTAGGAGGTCATAGCATCCCTGTAGTCTTCCCTTATAAGGCCCATTATTGAGTACAATGCTCCATTCGGCATGTACCTCGCAAAGCACATGCAGCTGCTGGGGAGATCACAGAGGTTCCTCACCAGGAGAATCCAGGAACTCAAAAATCTACCCTACACAGATAGCTTAAAAGACCTTTCCTTCCACTCTGTTTCATACAGACTCCACACAGGTGACCTCTGCAAGTCAAGCTCCACTAGAGTAACCTGCACACATGAATTCAACCTGGTCTGTGACATTGATAGGACCTGTTGGTGGGACAGATTTGTGCCCCAGAGACTCCAACAGCTATGGAATAGACTCCCTCTCCACATCAAGCAGAGTACCTCTTTACCCCTTTTTAAGTGCAACCTGGATAACTGGATGGGAAATAGAAAATTCCAGCTGTGTCCCTGCTGCACTGGAGCATTGGGTGCTGATTGGTCTATACATGGGCTAAACTCTTGGCTAGGCTTATAAGGGCCTCAGGGCCAGTAGCCTATTAAGTTTCTATGATCTTATGAACCTGTTAGAGTTTGATCCCTGTAGGAAGTATGGCAGTTGCAGGAGAGTGAGCGTGTTTTCAGGCGCAGAGCTGGGGCATCCTTGAGTCCAGGATCATGGCTGGACTCCTTGTGATGAACCATGACAACAGACTGCTGCAGGGCCGATGCCAGGGATCAGAATACAAGTTTGTGGCCTGGGACCATCTGGCATGTGAGCTCACCAGTGCCACTGGCATCCCCTGAACTAGTGAGCAGTTTGGTCATCATTATGACAACCTGAGAAGGAAGAAGGGAGCACTCTGGGCCCAATGGATTCAAGATGCTTGGGTCCACAATGCCCCAGAAGTTTGTAAGTATATCTACTGGTGATATAGCAAATTATAGTATGAAAATGTGACAGATAGGTATGCATAATGGTGTGTTTTCTCCTCACAGCTGCAGAGGAGAGGGCTCATAACATGGAAGGCCATGCAGGATGACTAGTACTAGATTGTAATCAGTGGAGACTGCAAATATATGATGTGCAAATGTGTTATGGGTTGGGTATGCAACCCAGCAGCCTGATATGGTCTGTACAGATCACACATAATCACTTCCACTGGGAGTTAAATGTGTACACCTGCATGCAAAGTATTAATACACAGCTCACTAACTATCTATCACACATGACACTGTGACACTCCATTTATATTACAAGGTCAGAATGTGTGACCAAGTGAGCTATAGGCAGAAATCAGTCAAGCAGCAGACAGCAGTGCCCCAGTAGCTCAGTGTGATGAGAAATACATCTATCTCCTGTTACATTCTGCACACATAGACCACAGTTTAGATCCAGGGATTGGAACAAAGATGTGTTCACAGTAACAAACAACTAATCCTGAGTATTTTTAGAAACTGTCAGGTAGTGTTAACAGATATTTTCTCCACAGGGCTCACAGGTAAAGAAATGATTGTATTAGCTGTATGAAAGGTATAATAATAAACTGTGTACAAATTTTCTAGTGCCCAGCCCCATGCCAACAAATGACAGCAGGATAGCCATATAGGTTCATAGTTTCATAGGTGTGTACTAGGCTTATGGGCCTGGAGCCTTTACAAGCCTAGCCCATAGGATTACCCTGGCATCGTGCCACCCGACCTTAGTTCCCAGTCCCTCTGTCAAGTAAAGCCACTGGTGTTATACCCGGGATGAATTTTCTATTTCCCATCCACTCATCATGATTTCTCTTGAAGAGGGCCATTGAGGTGCTCTGCTTGACATGTATGTGAAGTCTATTCCATAGCATCGGCAGTCGCCGGGTTATGAACCTGTCCCTCCAGCATGTTCAATTGATTGTGGTAATGAGGTTGATGTCTCTGGAGCGTGTGGTGCAGAGGGATTGGGATTTCTTTAAATGTAGCATTTCTAATAGAGCTGGGTCAGACATGGCTTTGTTAGTCAAGCAGAGATCGCCTCTAAGTAGGTGATATGAGACAGAGAGTAGTTAGAGTTTTTTGAGTCTGTCCATATAGGACAAATGTTTAAGGTCTGGGGTGCTCTTTATGAGGTACGTTTGTGGCCTCTCCAGTTGTTGCAGGTGTGTAGTGAAGTACATGCCAAATGGGGCATTGTACTCAATGTTTGGCCTAATGAGGGAAGAGTAGAGTGAGTCAATGACCTCTTTCTTCCTGGATGCAAAACCCTTAGTAATGAGATGTGCCATATGGAAGGACTTTCTGACAACAGTGGCAATGTGGTGGTCAAAAGAGAGGTTGCTGTCAAACTGTGTTCCCAGATCTCTTATAATGCCTTCTGTGTTCAGTGGACTACCTTTGATGTGATTATTCATGGGAACTGGGTTTTTCCCAAAGGGGATGATGACACATTTTTTGGCATTGAGCTTAAGACCATGGCTCTGATACTAGTTGTTGGTCTCAGTGAGGCCTTTCTGTAGGTTGTCAACATCACTTAGGGGGTTAATAATAGCTCCCAACTTGCAATCGTCTCTGAACTTTGTCAGCCAGATTCCCTTTGTGTTGGCCTGGACTTCAGAGAAGTAGATACCAAACAGGAGAGGACCCAGGACCGAACCCTGTGGGACTCCACTTGTGACTGGTCAGCAGTCTGACTTGGAATCAGCTACTTTCACACTGTGGGTTCTACCTGTGAGCCAGTTTGCAACCCACCTACTGATATAGGGGTTGATGCCTAGCTTAGTGAGTTGTTCTATGATTCCTGAGTGGGGAATGGTATCAAAGGCCTTGGCAAAATGAAGGTAGGCTGTATGAACCACCTTGCCTTCATCCACAGCTCTGGTGACTGACTCAAAGAAGTTGACCAAGTTGAGCAGGCATGATCTACCCTTCACAAAACCAGACTGAGTTTGGAGATTCCCTGTATCCTTGTTTCTACTGGGTATGGCAAGATCGATGCATTTGTGTACGTGTTTGTAAAGTGCATTGGTGTATGATTCGGCGGTCATGCAACTATTCTCCATTTGCATGAGTGCTGTGAAGTTAGCCACCTCTGCTTTTAGGAGCCCAAAGTTAGCTTTAGAGAAGTTTTTCATGGTGGTTACCTGTGCAGGGGTGGGTGGAGGGTTGTGGATTTCCAAGGGGATTAGTATGTGGTCTGATCTAACCAGGGAGGAGTTGACTATTGGTGTAGATCAGTGGTCGCCTATGTTAGTAATGACCAGGTTCATAGGTTCATAGGTGTACACTAGACTAACGGCCTTGGAGCCTATATAAGCCTAACCCAAGAAGATTCCCTGGCATCATGCCACCCAAAGTTAATTCCCAGTCCCCTTGTCAAGCAAGGCCACTGAAGTGATCCCGGGGGAAATTATACTTTCCTTCTTCTAAAAAACTAATGTTTCCTGTGTTATAAATGGCATTTTCACACGCTTTTAAGAAAGTTTCTATATTATGCGGCAATATTGGTACATACAGACTGTTTTTCTTAAACTGAACATCCCTTGCCTCATTGCCATTTCCAAATTGTTGTTTCAACGTTACATTTCTAGTAAACATACGTAGGAATGACAGACATTTTAGAAGAAGGAAAGTATAATTTGACAGAGTGAGCACAAAGCATTGTGTGACTTGCAGACTAATTATAGCATAGTTATAAGACCCGCTGACAAAGGAGGACCAGTGGTGATATTGAATGCTGACTTTTATAATACAGTTATGCAAGAAATGTTATTGGATCCAAATGTATATGTTGAAATACCAACAACAATTGTGTTTGCAATGAGTGAACAGATTGCCAGTACCTTATATGAATGCATGTGTATGGAACTATTAAGTAAAGATCTTTTTAATTATTTTACTGTTGAAAATCCACTCATACCTCAAATCCATGGTCTTCCCAAGATACACAAAGACCCATATAACCCAAAATTTAGATCTATAGTAGCAGGGGCAGGATGGCTAACAGAACCCATCTCTATATACCCGGATAAGGTAAGATAAGGGATTGAAGACAGCACTCAATGAATATGCATATGTCTTGAAAGACACAGAACAGTTTTTAGTGGACCTTTATGGAGTAGTGAAGCAAATGGGAACAGCAGATATGGGGATGCTGGCCACACTAGATATAGTGTCTTTATTTACAAGTATACCCAATGACCAGGGGATAAGCATGGTGAAATCAGTGTTGACAAGGCACGGAAAGTTCTCTAATGCTAAGATAGAATTTCTCTGTATGTTACTAGAATTGGTACTAGAGCACAACATATTTATGTTCAACGGCATATGCTATAAGCAGTTGTCAGGGGTTGCCATGGGCACTAGTTGTGCCAACACATATGTAGACCTGGTTATGGTTAACTGGGAATATGAACATCTGTTAGGTAATCCCCAAATAGCCTTTTATAGGCATTTTGTAGATGATCTTTTTATTTTTTGGAAAGGTGATGGTGAACAACTTAAATCCCTGTATGCACACCTAAATACCACTAGTGACTTTTTAAAGTTTACGATGAACTGTTCTGAAATGTGTTTAGACTTCCTGGACATTACCATATACAGAGAAAATAACCAATGGTCTACGAAATTACATAGGAAACAATGGTACAGACCATCTTTTCTACACAGAAACAGTATGCGTAACCCCAAGATTTTTCCTAACATAATCAGAGGTCAGGCAATGAGAACATCTTGCCTATGTTGTCAAGAGGAAGTGTATAGAAATGAGTTAACTAAGCTAAGAACAGGTTTCATTAATAGGGGGTACAGTGAACATGAAATTGATAAGGTGTACCACAATGTACACAAAGAAAGGAAAGGTAAAGCTAAGCCCTACTACTCTGATAGAGCAGGTAGTGACAGGGTAGGTATCAGGAATAGTGTATTACCATACATTCAGATGGTTTTACCATATACAAGACATGTGAAAAGGTTTGAAACCATCATACGACAAAATTGGCATATGTTGTTAGTAGATGAGGATGCTACCAACATAGTGGGTGGACAACCACATTTTGCATTTAGAAATAAGAAAAATCTGAAACAGCAGCTTTGCTATCCAAGGATATCTACTCTGATGGATAGCACAGTGAATGGTACCCATAGATGTGGAAAATGCACACAGTGCATTTATATAGATGAATCAAGGTTTTTCAAGCACACTGAAACAGGGCGTCTATGAGCTAAGGAATTCTGCTGATTGCAATACAAATAATGTAGTGTATGTAGCTCACTGCACAACATGTTTCCATTTCTATGTTGGCAAAACTAACCGTCACCTTAGGGAACAGATAAGGGATCACCTTTACTGCACTAGAAAAGGGCAACTGTATAGTGCACCATAAATAGGTGCAAACCATATTTAAGAAGTGTTCTCCAATGAAAGTGTAAATGAAGCCACTGGTCCTATCATGGACAAGTTTAGAGTGTTTTTCCAGTTCTCCAGTGACATAAACGAGTATGTATTTGTTGTTAAGAAACATTGGAACATACTGCAAGAAGCTCCGGGCTTAATGGACAAGGTAGGGCATATACCCTCATTTTCTTTTAGAAACAATAGATCTTTGAAACAACATCTTTGCAACAAAACAAATATAAGCAAACCACTTCTTTCCATGCGAACTGGTACTTTCTCCTGCAGATGTTGTTCTGCATGTCAGTACATCTGTATTAACACATCTTACACACATCCATCTAGAAGATTCACTATCAGGAGTAACTGTTATGCTGATTGCTGCACGGTTAATGTTATAAATTTCTATTTTTTTTTCAAAAATGCCACGCATTTTATGTAGGCAAAACAAATAGGATGTTCAAGGATAGGATCCTTGAACATATTAGAGATATTCGTAATCACAAAGAGAGTAGTGCCTTGGCCAACCATGTGAGGCTGACAGATACCACACATACATTTAATTTTTTTTGTTATTCAGGTAATACATACCAGTATACGGGGAGGGGGCATTGAAATGTATACTGAAAGTGTTGAACAAAAATGGATTCTCTTATTAAATGCCAAAAGATTTCCAGGCCTGAATGGGACAACATCCTTGAAACCTTTTTTAAAGTTGCACCGTCTTAAGCATTAAAAAGATAAAGTTAGGTTTTAATTATTTTATATGTATGTGCACATAGGATTGAATAAGTCATGTTTTGCTGCATTATAGATAGAGGTTCATAGATTAGTACTAGACTAACTGCCCTCGTGGGCCATTTCAATCTCAGCCAATTACCCCATGTGAGAGTCAAACCCTGTACCTTGTGTATGTAAGGTAAGCACTATAACCATTATGCCAACCTCCCACCCCTTCTTCAGAATCTGAAGAATTCACAGTATTTACTGTGATGAAAAGCGCTTCATTTTGGATTAAACTGCTTGTTCTTACGTTTTGTGTTTGGTGCCTTCCTTCCTGCAACCAGTTTTCAGTTTTGAGTAAATTGTGCATTTGTCATGTGTACACTTATATACATAAAGTTTTTACTAGTATTCATGGTCTTAGCAATAGTTTATGAGGTAGGATGTGAAATGAGTTGATTTATTTTAATTGATGTTAATTGGAGGCATCAGTTGACTGTTGTAGTAGATATAAAGTTTGTTAAAGCAGATTTTATTTTGTCTGATGAAGCGACAGTGAGTCGTGAAAGCGCTTACCTTTGCATTTGTTTTTACGTATTAAAAGTCTTTGGTTGTGTAAGTTTGGTGCAGTTTGTTTTCTATTTGGTAAAGTCAGTAAATGTCTATAGCGATGTGTTTTATATAATAAAGTTGCTTGAATAGAACCCACGAAGACTCTTCTATTTTGTCCAAAGTAGAAGAGTGACAGCTACCCTCTGAAATGTCTCCTCAGTCACAGGAAAAGACATCAAAGGAGGTTTGACCTTGATGCCTGCCTTGTCTACTTTCTGGCACTGCTCAGAGGTTCTGCAGTATCCTGTTACATCCTGTGCAATCCCAGGCCAATAAAGGTTCTGCATAATACATCTCTTGGTATGCTTTATGGCCATATGACCTGAAAAGGGAATGTCATGGGCTATTGCTAGAAGTGCCAGACTGAATGCTCTGGGCACTACCATCTGCTGTATTACCTTACCCTCTAGCTTTTCTTTAGGGATCCCCTCTCCATACAGTAACCCTTTGTTCCAGTATAAGACTCCCCTTCTTTGTTCCAGTATGACTCCCATTTTCAATGAGAATCAGGTGTCTCCCTAGCTATATCTCCCTCAAGCCTTGTAATGTAAGGTCTAAGAACTGAGCCTGCCTCAGCTCTTCCTTTGTGAGCCTTCCCAACTACCCTTCCACAGGAAGTCAGGTATCTTCTGACAACAGTGCCTCACTGTCAGTCTGGGAGCTACCACTCACCTCTGCCCTTGCAGTCACCCTGTCCAAGAGACCATCAGTATCTATCAGAAGCTGTGGCTCACCTTCAGGCTCACAGCTACAGGCTCCCTCCCTGAAATAGCCAGATCACCAGCCCTGGCTTCAGGTGTGGGGTCTGCCTGGGTCTCCCCAAGGCTACCAAGCCCACATGCTTGTCTCCAAGCTTGACTCCATGTAACTGTATGCACACAAGGTACTGCATTTTCAAAATCATTCCCTATCAAGACATCTGCAGTTATATCCTCAAACGCACCTACTTGCTTGCTTCTTTTTCTACCCTCCTAGTGAAGGTGAACCATAGCCAAAGGCATTTGGAATGGGGTCCCTCCTAAAGCTCTGACTGGAGTGGACTGCTCCTCTTTAACCACTGCAGACTTCATAATGGTTATGCCAGAGAATGTGTCTCTCTTGGCAGTGGCTTGTTTTCCATCAACTAAGAGAGGATACAAACTCCTGTGACAGTTTGGTACCCCTGTTGTCTCCAGATAACTTACCACTGGCATGTTGTTATTCCCATTTGCTGGCTGCCTCACCTTGTGTTCCCCACCCTGCTTCAGTGGACATTTGTATGCCCCATAGCCCCTCTAGTTAAATTTAAAACATCTAAACCCTGATCCTGGCCATGTACCTGAACTAGTGGCTTCCCCTTTTACTGGTGGACTCAGTTAGGGCGGTTTAGGCTGCCCACTGTGGGTTCCCTTACATCCATGTGAAGCACTAGATATCTCCTTCTTGTGCAGTGGTGCCCGGTCTGGTAAGTAGGGATCCCCTTTTCTCCCCAGTGTATCTGCGGAGTTACACTCTCAGACTGCCAACCAAATTCTCATGTCTTCAGGCAAACCTCAGGCAATGTGCTAAGGGCTTGTTCACTCACCAAGAGATCTGTCAGCTTTTCAAAAGTTGGGCCCTAATACCTACTCACCCACCTATGAAAATAAGTGCTTAGCTCAGCAGTATAATCACACGCATTTTCATCTGCCTGATGCCCATGCTCATGAAATTTTTTTCTGTAAGCTTCAGGTGTTTACTTAAAACATTCCAATAAACATTGTTTAGCCTTGTCATAATTTAAACAATCAGTATCAGAAAATTTAGAAAGAGCAGTTACAGCTTTACCGTTGTGTAAGGGGGTCAGGAACTGTACCTGTAGCCCTTGGTCAGCATCATACTGTATACATACTCTTTCAAATATATGAATAAAATTATCAAAATTATTATCATTTCTATACTGTGGAAGAAAAAAACAAAAAGAAGAAACAAAAGAAAGAATATAAGGTGAAGGACCAGATGAAAAGTCAAGAAATGTGGAAAATACATAAATATAGTTCTAAGTATAGAAAACTTCTGGAAGAACCTCGTGTTGTTCAGGAATGAATGCAGGAATAGTTAAGGGGAGGTGAATTCAAACTAAGAGATTAAAGGTTAATATTGGTAGCCCAAGACAGTCATTTATGTACATGCTGATTTACGAAGTCCATTGAACATGTGGGAGAAAGAGACAAATGTAGGTTTGGTAAAACCAAATTGGAAACAGTTGCACTCCTCATTGCTGGTTGTCACATACTAATGGTAGAAGGACTGTATACTGAAAGGCATAATAATGTGGCAAGAATGTTGTACTGGGGATTGTGCAAACATTATGGTACTGAAATGGCTGAAAAATACTGGAAACATGAGCCACAAATCATCACAGAGAATTAGAAGTCAACATCACATGGGATCATCCAGTCCCAACAGATCAAAAGATAGATGCTAGAAAACCAGATATAGTGGTCCAAGAAAAGAAGACAAAAATAGCATTGATCATTAAAATCGCTACACCCAGTGACAACAGTGTCCTGCGTACAGAGAGACACAAAGTTACAAAATATCAGAATTTGTAAGCAGAAATGAAAGCAATGTGGCAGAAAGATACCCAGATAGTTCCAATAACAGCAGGAGCAACGGGTCTTGCAAAAAAGAGTCTACAATCGTGTTTAGATACACTACCAATACGTGTAACTCCATACGAATTGCAGAAGGAGTCATTACTGGGCATGTTGCGGGTGCTACGAAGAGCATTTTTGGCTGACATCAAAGAGTGAAACAATATTAATTTTGTGAACTTTAACTGTACTTTGACTTAGGAATGGGGGTCCATTCCCGTCATGGTATTAGAAACCGAAATGATTTGGAGAAATTAAAAATGGAAGAACTTCACCGACTTCTGTTGCTTTTGGGATTCAGTTATTGCCTTCCCCATTACCTCCATGTTCCTGTCGGTCAGCACGTCCCTCTCATGGTGATGTTGCTTCTCATTTTCTTTGGCCTCCTAACACCGCAGTCTGTCTGCTGATTCTAATTCCATACATTTTGCCTCCAGTTCAAGGCTCTTTAACTCCAGATAAGTATTTAAGTCCTCTGTGGAAAAGGTGAAATGTCCTGTTTCTAAGGACTGCACATCTCCATCACCAGACTGGTTGTCTTCTGGGTTGCTGGTCTGTGCTGCAGCTGTGACTAAGGTTGAAATCATTCCTTTTTTAGTCAGGTTGGCATGCACCAGTCCTTTGGATTTGTACACCTTGGCCAACTGGCTCACTATCAGCTTGCCATAATCCTCTGATGAAAACTTTGCCTGCCTTCCCTAACTAATCTAAACTAAAAAAAAGTAAATAACACTGCTGTGAAAAATTAAACTCTGTATGTTTACCTTGTCACTGCTGAGAGTACACATGCCTTTAGTGACAACTGCTTGCAGGATACAAAAGTTCAATTAATATCCACACTGCTGCTGACCAATGTGTGATGCCCCTCCTCTGTGCCAGTGATCAAAGAGCCTCAATCCTCACCACTGACACCAGTGAGGAATGTTCGCTGTGAGAAAAATAAACACACACAGTATTTTCAGATGCAGTCCTCCGCACCAAGTACAATTTACCTTAAGAGTGCACAGGGAATGTACACTAAAGTCCTAAGGCTGGGCTTCCTCTCCAGGCCCCAAATAAGTCTCCCACTGACGACTATAGAGCTGAGTCCTTAGCTGGGTGTTTTAAGCTAAGTCCTCCACCACCCTCTATGTGAGATCAGTGCTCTCAGTGTCCCTGTTCAAAGTAGCTGTCACACACAGTCTCTTTGAAATTTAATTTTCACACACACACCCACCTGGAAAAGGCTGGCCACCTCCACTCAGACTATAATGTACATCTGCTGCCACCAGATCAATCACAGGAAATATAAAAACAACATAGATAAAAACAACACAGATGGTGTCAAAGCCATGGCCTCAAGCTCAATGCCAAAAGTGCATTGTCATCCCTTTGGTAAAAACTCTGTACCCATGAACTACCACATAGGCGGTAGTCTACTTAACACCGAAAGTGTGATAAGACACCTTGGGATACAGGTGGACAGTAGTCTCTCCTTTGATAATCACATCGCCATAGTAGTCAGGAAATCCTTCTATGTGGCACACCTCATCACAAAAGGTTTCTCATCCAGGAAAAAAGAGGTCATTGTTCCCCTCTACTCATCACTCATTAGACCCATTATAGTGTACAACACCCCTTTTGGCATGTACCTCACAAGACATCTACAACAACTGGAAAGGCTCCAGAAATACTTCACAAAGAGGATTGCTGGCCTCAAACAGATGCCCTATGCAGACCGTCTAAAAAAACTCCACCTTTACTCCGTTGCATATCGTCTACTCAGAGGTGATCTCTGCCTAACATATAAAGCTATGTCAAACCCAGAGCTGTTGGACATGCTCCACTTAAAGAAATCCCAATACCTCTGAGCTACACACTCTGGGAACCTAAACCTTGACACCACAATAAACAGAACATGCTGAAGGGATAGATTCTTCTCCCAGAGACTTCCCATACGCTGGAACAAACTACCTATCTATATCAAACAAAAGTCCTCATTAGCACTCTTGAAGAAAAGTCTTGATGATTGGATGCAAGATAGGAAATTCACCTCAGGATCACTTCTGTGGCTCTGCTCGACAGAGACACAGGAACATAATTTTCTTGGGTGGTGAAAGCCAGTGTACCGTTTGGCTAGGCTTATATAGGCCCTAGGGCCAATAGCCTAGTACCTACCTATGAACCTATGAAAGAATCAGACAGATAAAAAAACAACTTTTAGTTAATGTCACTATATTTTAACTGACTGGGGAATTAAAGTTCCCTGGTTACTTACTAAGGAAGGCAGATGTAAGTGGATGAGTGTCTTGTCAGGTCCTAAAACAGAGTGCATTCCTTACATTTTTTACTAGTATTCAAATACAATTTCAGTGCTTCAGAATGACATCACAACTGGCCACCTGACTCTGTAGTTCCCACAGTATCCCTCAATAGAAATTGAGTCAGGATCTGGCACTGATGTGTCACAATGCACATATAGAATTTTAGCTAAGGTTTATTGCAGCATCTGGAAACTGTAAAACAATTCCAACACTTCCACCCTTCCTGCAGAAACTAACAGTCCATTCTCTAACACCCCAAGATAGCAATCAGTTCATCACTAAGGAAAATAGAGCAGTATCCCAGGCCAGTATTTTCAGAGTCATTGCGTCTCTAGCTGCATTCAGACCTGTGAGATAAAATCTTTATGGCCTAAACCAAGTAATTTAATTTCAGGCTATTTTTCTTAAGGTTAGTTGGACTGTTTAATTCTTTCCCTTCCAATATCCTCTGTTAATATACACACATTTCATCAGTTACAACACTACAGTCTGACATACACATATATTTCTTTTTTGTCCAGCAGGACCCACTGTTTTTAACATTTTTAACACAAGCAACTTTACAAATACAGTTTTAACACAAGTGTCTGTACAAATCAGTTTGATATTCAAGTGAAATGAAAACTCCAGCTAGCTATGCTGGGATTTTATTTTATTTTTAATTATTTATTGTACATTTGTTAACTGGGATAGTCCGACTGGACGTGTGTCCATTTACAGCGGAGGCCCAGGGAGAAAAGCTCCAAATTCTTGTACAGAAGTAGATAAATGTACATTGTAGGTAAATCTCTACATTATTTAAGATTAATAATAAACATATTTATGTACACCTTATTTTGCAGTACAGCTCAACAACCACTTACATTTAAAATACACATGTTTTTACATCAGCTTCCATTTATGATAAACAGGTTTTTGTGTGTATAACAGAAAATAAGCAGATACTGGTAAAAGATAATTTTACTAGTAGGAAGACAAGAGTTAAGAGTTAACCCGAAAAAGGGAATTACATGTTATAGTGGGAGTACCTGAGTTTGTAGCAGAACAATATGAGACTGCATTAATCACTGCTGCAGTGGGAGTTACTGCGTTTCTAGTAGAACATCAGGGGACTGCAACTATAATACTTTTATGCAGTATCAGGACATTGTGTTATGTGATTCATGGGCATAACCAGGAGTTTAATAGGTGTGTTTTGAGAGAATTTTTGAACTGTACAGTTGAGGGAGCTGAGGTCAGAGAGGTGGGGAGGATGTTCCAGTTTCTGGCAATGTTGTGGGAGAAAAGAGCTTTTCCTGCAGAGTTATTGGCTTTTGAGATACAGAGGAGAGATTTTTCTGAGGAGCGGAGGGGACGATTTGTTGTATACTGGGTTAGCAGTTTGTTTAGGGATGGGGTTTTGTCAGGATGTCTTACTATATTGTAGGCTAGTATCAGTTGTTGATAGTTAATTAGTTGGGGGAGTTCTAACCATTTGTGTTCTTTTAGTGCCTGACAATGATGGGTTTTGTAGGTACAGTTGTTAGCAAATTTTGCAATTTTATTGTAGCAGGACTCTAGTTGTACAAGTTCCTGTTTTCTAGGGTTGGTAAGGATAGGTGCAGCATACATCCCTAAACAAAAAAGACCATAGTGAAGAACTTCTCTAAAGCAAACTTCACACTACTCAAGACTGGTGTGGTATCCTTCAAGGCCCCTGAGTCAGAGGAAACCACAACCCAAGCTGCGGAAGCCCTTACAAATGCCTTCTATGAACACCTCCAGGACTGCATGGATCAGGCAATCCCAAATAAAACCAAGACTCTTTCCACAAAGGGCAAACGTCCAGTCTGGTGGACCCCAGCCATTAACAAACTTTACAATAAGAGGAGAAAGCTATTACATGATAGAACAAAATCCATAAAAGGGAAGTCACCCCTGATCATTATTAGTAAAAAATACGAGCACTCATAAAATCAACTAAGGCCAATTTTGAGAGAAAAATTGCCATGGATTCAAGGACAATCATAAGGCCTTTTTCAGCTATGTTAGGAACCTGGGTGGAAACTCACAGATATGCTCAGAATTAGTCCAAAATGATACAAAAATCACTGAACCCACAGACATTGCCAACATACTGGCAGACAGGTTCAGTGCAAACTTCACCCCTCTCCCCTAAAGGAGAGATAACTATCCCAGCCGAGTGTAGCCTCCCGGACATCTCAAATGCGCAGGTGAAAGCTGCTCTCTCTAAAGCTAAAACACAGCATCAATGGGACGGATGGTGTCCCCGGCTGTGTGCTACACGAGCTAAATGAGGAATTAAACCCGCACATAAGGCAGCTGTTTAATCTCAGCCTTACCACAGGATCGTGCCCAAGGAGTGGCGTCGGCAACTGTGGTCCCACTCCACAAAGGTGGCCTCACGGACCCTGGTAATTACCCCCATAAGCTTAACAAGTCTAGTCTGCAAAGCTATGGAGAGGATCATAATGGAGCTCATAAACAAAGATATAGGGGACTTGCAGACATTGGACCCGACCCAGTTTGGCTTTGTCAAGGGAAGATCATGCCTTTTGAACTTGGTCGACTTCTTGAAATAGTCACCAAGGCCATTGATGAGGAAAGGCAGTCCATACAGCCTACCTTGACCTTGCAAGGCTTTCGACACAATACCCCACTCGGGTATTGTAGAAAAACTTACCAGCTTAAATGTAAACCCATATGTCACAAGATGGGTTGCAAACTGGCTTAAGGACAGAACCCACAGGGTTAGAGTTGCTGGCGCTGTGTCAGACTCCAAGCCGGTCACAAGTGGTGTCCCACAGGGCTCGGTCCTTGGCCCCTATTGTTTGGCATCTACTTCTCAGAAGTACAGGCCAACATGGGAGGACTTTGGCTGACAAAGTTTGCAGATGACTGCAAACTGGGCCATAGTGGAAAGTGCATCGGACACTGATATCCTTCAGAAGGGACTCACGGAAACAGATAGCTGGTGCCAGAGCCATGGCCTGAAGTTAAACGCCAAAAATGTATAGTCATACCCTTCGGGAAAAACAAGGTAACCCCAAGCTACCATATAGGTGGCAATCCACTAAGCACAGAAGAGGTTATCAGGGACCTGGGGACCCAGGTTGACAGTGGCCTTTCTTTTGACACTCACATTGCTAAAGTGGTTAGAAAGACCTTCTACATTGCCCACCTGATCATGAAGGGATTCACATCCAGATCTAGTGAGGTCATTGTTCCCCTGTACTCTTCACTTATCAGACCAATGATCGAGTACAATGCCCCATTCGGGATGTATCTCACCCGACATCTGCAGCAATTGGAGAGACCCCAAAAGTTCCTCACCAAAAGGATAAAGGGACTCCAAAATCTGTCATATGCTGCCAGATTGAAGAAACTCCAGCTCTATTCAGTCGCATACCGTCTGCTCAGAGTTGACATGTGCCTGACATACAAGGCCATGTCCAACCCGGAATTAATGGACATGCTCCACCTCAAAAAATCCAAATCCACCAAAACCACTAGAGCAAGCGACTTAAACCTTAGCACGGATATAAATAGGACGTGCTGGAGGGATAGATTTATCACTCAGAGACTCCCTATGCTGTGGAATAAAATCCCGGTCCATGTGAGGCAGAGCACCTCGCTGACTCTGTTCAAGAGAAATCTAGACCTGTGGATGGGAGATCGTAGGTTTACCCCGGGAATCATCTCTGGGTCACTGCTGGACAGAGGCACAACAAACTAATGGGCACAGTATTTTTTCATATAAGGGGTGGCGTAAGCCACAATAATTTGGGCTAGGCTTATAAATGCCTTAGGGCAGATAGCCTAGTATAAACCTATGAACCTATGAACCTATGAACCTATGAGTGTAGAAAGTAGGTGAGTTTGGGCGAGTGTGATGTGTGCTTAACCAGATAGGAATTTTTTATGTCTATATAAGGTACCCATTTTTTATGGACTTTTTTGATTGTTAGTGATATTGTTGTGTCTTTTGGCTTTTCCCGTTTAGGGGTCACCACAGCAGAACTCCGGTCCGCTAATGATTGGCAGTTGATTTTTACATGCTGAGTTGCCAGCCCTAATGCACAACTTTCAACGAAGGCACGCCCATTCACGCATGTCTCCACAGTAGATGCTGCAGCTGAGAATCGAATGGGACAACGTTTTGTTGTGAGGCGACAATGTGGATAGGGTGTCAAATAGCAGTTTATTATCAATAGTTACTCCTAGTAGTTTGGTGTTGTCAGTAGAAGAGATGTTAGTGCCATTATTGGACCTGATTGTAAAAGGGGATTGGGTGGTTTTAGTTTTATTAGGAGCAAATATGAGTAACTTGGTCTTGTTTGGATTGAGTATAAGGTGGATCTGGGTGATCCAACTTTCTACTGAGGTAAAGGATTCCTGGGTACGTTTTTGCAGAGTAGTGAGAGATGGCGCTGTGCAGATGAGAGTCGAGTCATCTGCATATTGTAATAGAGTGGCATGTTGGGAGGGGCTATGGAGGTTGTTGGTGAATATAGTGAAAAGTAGTGGTCCTAATATTGAACCTTGTGGGACTTCTACAGTGGTTGGGAGTAAGGGAGATAACTTGTTTTGCCATTGTACAGACTTTTGTCTTTCTGTTAGGTAGCTTTTAAACCATGCTATGGAAGATGGAGCAAAGGATAGGGAGGTCAGAGAGTCCAGAAGTAAGGGTTGTGATACTATGTCAAATGCCTTAGATAGGTCTAAGAATATTGCTGAGACGAAGTTGTTGTTTTTTTCTGTATTGGTTAATTGTGTTTGTGAAAGAGAGTAGAGCAGTAGTGGTGATGTGGTGTTGGCAGAAACCATGTTGTGTGGAAGAGAGGAGATTGTTAGTATTCAAGAATTGCATCACTTAAGAGTGAATGCATCTTTCCAATATTTTCGATAAGGGGTGTAGGATGGCTATGGGACGGTAGATGGAAAAATTATAGGAGTTTCCACCTTTATGAAGTTCATTATTTTCACATTACAAACAGAGAGAGAGTGGTGGAGCCAAGTTCAAACAACTGACCATAACAGGGGATGAACTTTTAGGAACCTTTCCCTGTGGTCACTGCACCTCTTGTAGTCAACTTAACAAGATTAAACAATTCACTAGCTCCAACACAAGTAAGATTTATGATGTCAGGATTTTTGGTAACTGTTCCACTAGTTGGGTGATATACCTGGCTACTTGTCACTGTTCTGCATTTTACGTAGGTAAAACTTCAAGATCATTGAGAATAAGAATAGGGGAACATCGAAGTGACATTCGTACCAAAAAGCTGACAAATGCCTTATACCAACACACTATCAAACACCTCACGGCCAAATTCATGTTCACCATCATAGACAAAATCACTGGCAATAGGCATAATCAGTTAGGGTGGCAAAGTATACTTAGTCATAAAGAAAAATATTGGATCATCCATCTTGGAGCCTTATTTCCACCGGGTCTTAATGACCATTTATAAGAGATAAATCTATATGGAGTATTTCATATTTCTTATGAAAAACATTATTATTATATGATTATCTCACAATAGAAATTCTTTATGTGACACAATGTACTATTGCCACATGACTATTCCTAATTTTATATTTAGTTTTTTGTATATATTCTATGTCAGTGATTGTTTATAAATGTAAGTGTCAGTTGCTTATTGTTTAGAATGCATTCACAATATTATTAGGCCTATATGTGTATATATATATATATATATATATATATATATATATATATATATATATATATATATATATATATATATATGGCATTCTTAGATTTGCCTCAGAATACATTGCCAGTACTGTATTTTTATTTCAGCCTAATAGTCAACTCATGAATTATTCATAAATCTGGATTGTACCTAGCATATCTATTGGCTGGGTTATAATATAAATATACTATTGGATGCTGGTAGCAATTTTTGCTTTTTTTCTCTCACTGAAGAAGGCAGTAGCCGAAACTAGTCTGAGAGATTTGATTCAAATAATTTTGGACATTACTATGTCCTAGTTTAACTTTGGTTAATAAAACTACGTGGAACTTATCATGCTGGCCTCTATTGTTTGATTTGTAGTGGTTTGGCTGAGCATGCTGTACGTGCAAGGCGTGCTGTTTTTTAAAACTACTCATGCACCAATGCACTGGCCCAACGCTTCCTGGAATTCATCAATTCCAATACCCTGGACCAGCTCATTCTTACCCCCACTAGAGGAAGCAACATCCTTGACCTGGTTATTACTAACATGGGCAACTGTTGCTCTACACCAATAGTCAATTCCTCCCTGGTTAGATCTGACCACAAACTAATCACCATGGAAATCCAGATCTCACCCACACCCCCCCCCCCCCGCAAAGGTATCCACCATGAAAAACTTCTGCAAAGCTGACTTTGGACTCCGAAAAACAGAGTTTGCTAACTTCATAGCAGCCATGCCAATGGAAAATAGATGCATGACTGCCAAATTATACACCAATGCACTGTACGAACACGTACATAAATGCATGGAACTAGCCATACCCAACAGAACCATGATGCTCTCGTCCAAAAAAGGGAAGCCTGTCTGGTAGTTTCCCACCATTAATAAACTCTACAACAGAAGGAAGAAACTGTTGCAGAAAAAGGTGAGATCCCAAGACTGGAAAAATTCCCTTATTAGCCTAAAAAAAAAGTTGAGATCCCTCATCAAAACCTCCAAAGCCAGCTATGAAGGCAGAATTGTGGCAGACACTAAAAACAACCACAACACCTTCTATAGTTATATCAAGAATCTCCATGACAATACCCAGATTTGCTCTGAGTTACTGCACAATGGTACCTCCTATACTGAGCCAACAGATATCGCCAACATACTGGCCGACAGATTCAGTGCCAACTTTACCCCTCTCTTGCCCTCTAAAGGACCAATCTCAATACCAGAAGAATGCCAGGCACCCAGCATTACTGCAGCACAGGTTAAAGTTACATTATCTAAGGCCAAGAAAACAGCTTCCATGGGACTTGACAATATCCCTGGTTGTGTTTGTTCTACATGAATTACAAAGTGAACTGGCACTACATCTGTGTGCTCTGTTCACTCACAGCCTCACCTCTGGTTTTGTCCCTACCGAATGGCACTGCTATAGTCATCCCTCTCCATATAAGAGGAGCGACTACAGACCCTAGAAATTATCACCCCATTAGCCTGAGAAGTCTGATATGTAAGCCTATGGAGTGCATCATTGTGGACCTAATTAACAAGGATATAGGGAATTTCCAAACTCTAGATTCCACGCAACTTGGTTTTGTGAAAGGTGGATCATGCTTGCTCAACCTGATTGACTTTTTTGAGTCAGTCACCAGAGCAATGGATGGAGGTAAGGCAGTTCATAAAGCCTACGTCAATCTGGCCAAAGGCTTTGATACCATTCCTCACTCAGGAATTATTGATAAACTCAGCAGACTAGGCATCAACCCCTATATCGTTAGGTGGGATGCAAGTTGGCTCATCGATAAAACCAACAGTGCGAAAGTAGTGAACTCCAAGTCAAACTGACAACCAGTCATGAGTGGAGTCCCACAGGGATTGGTCCTGAGTCCTCACCTGTTTGGCATCTACTTCTCAGAAGTCCAAGCCAGCACAGAGGGACTCTGGCTGACCAAATTTGCAGACAACTGCAAGCTGGGAGCCATTATTAACTCCCCAAGTGATGCAGACATCCCACAGAAAGGCCTCACTGAGACCAATGACTGGTGTCAAAACCATGGCCTTAAGCATAATGCCAAAAAATGCGTCGTCATCCCCTTTGGGAAAAACTCATTTTTCACTAATTACCACATTGATGTGAGCCCACTGAAAACTGAAGGCATTATAAGAGATCTGGGGACACAGGTTGATAGTAACTTTTCCTTCGACCACCACGTTGCCACTGTGCTCAGAAAGTCCTTCTATGTGGCACATCTTATTACCAAGGGTTTTGCATCCAGGAAGAAAGAGATCATCATTTCTCTCTGCTCTTCCCTCATTAGACCAATCATCGAGTATAATGCCCCATTTGGCATGTACCTCATTAGACACCTGCAGCAGCTGGAGAGGCCATAAAAGTACCTCACCAAGAGAATTCTAGGCCTTAAACACCTGTACAACATGGACAGACTCAAAAAACTCCAACTATTCTCTGTCTTATATCATCTACTAAGAGGCAATCTCTGCTTGACTTACAAAGCCATGTCTGACCAGCTCTGTTAGAAATGCTACATCTAAAGAAATCCTAATCCCTCCGCACCACACACTCCAGAGACCTCAGCCTCATTACCACAATCAACAGAACATGCTGGAAGGACAGGTTCATAGATTCATAGGTTGGTACTAGGCTATTGGCCCTAGGGCATATACAAGCCTAGCCATAACAATTCCCTGGATATTTCTTACTACAATATTTACTTCCCTGGACCCCTGTGTGACTGATGTGATCCCCGGGGTGAATTTCCTATCTCCCATCCAATCGTCAAGTTTCCTTTTGAAGAGGGCCAAGGAAGTGCTCTGCTTGACATGTATGGGCAGTCTATTCCAGAGTCTGGGGAGTCTCTGGGTCAGGAACCTATCCCTCCAGCATGTTTCGTTCATTGTGATGACAAGGTTTAGATCCCTGGAGTGTGTGGCTCTGTGAGATTAGGATTTCTTTAAGTGGAGCATGTCTAACAGCTCAGGGTTTGACATGGCCTTGCATGTTAAGCAGAGATCGCCTCTGAGTAGACAATATGCCACACAGTATAGCTGTAGTTTTTTTGGATGGTCAGCATAGGGCATCTACTTTAGGCCTGTGATTAATGAAGTATTTCTGCGGCCTTTCCAGCTGTTGCAGATGTCTTGTGAGGTACATACCAAATGGGGCATTGTTCTCTATAATGGGTCTAATGAGGGATGAGTACAGTGGGACAATGACCTCCTTTTTTCTGGATGAAAAGCCCTTAGTAATGAGGTGTGCCACATAGAAGGGTTTCCTGACTGTTGTGGCGATGTGGTTATCGAAGGTAAGACCACTGTCCACCTGTGTCCCTAAGTCTCATCATACTTTCTGTGTTTAATGTACTTCCACCTATGTGGTAATATATGGGTACATGCTTTTTCTCAAAGGGAATAACTATACATTTCTTGGCATTAAGCTTGAACCCATGGCTCTGGCACCAAGCATCTGTTTCTATAAGGCCTTTTTATAGAATATCCACATCATTTGGGGATTCAGTAATGGCTCCCCATTTGCAGTAATCTGCAAACTTTGTTAGCCAGAGTCTCTTACTGTCGGTCTGTACTTCTGAGAAGTAGATGCCAAACAAGAGCTGTCCCAGGACTGAACCCTGAGGTACTCCACTTGTCACTTGTCTGGAGCTAAATTTGGAGTCGACTATTTTTACAGTCTGTGTTCTGTCAGTAAGCCAGTTGGCAACCCATCGAGTGACGTAGGGATTAATGCCCATCTTAGTCTTTTTATCTATGCTTTCAGAGTGGGGGATGGTATCGAAGACCTTGGTAAGGTGCAGATAGGCTGTGCGGACCGCCTTACCCTCATCTACAGCTCTGGAGACTGATTTGAAGAAGTCAATAAGATTCAGGATATGAGATCGGCCATTCACAAACCCAAACTGGGTGGGATCCAGTGTTTGAAGGTTGCCAATGTCTTTGTTTATAAGTTCCATGATAATGCATTCTATGCCCTTGCAGATCAGGCTCTTCAGACTCAGTGGTGGCTGGTGACTTCAAATCAAAGGGGGGCTGCAGGAGACAGCTGAATGGGTGGGATCAATGGGAAGGGGTGTGGCCAACTAGAAAGGGGAGGAGCTATGCTCAAAACCACAAAACCTAAATACACTGCCCTGGGTGCCAAACCGTCATTATGAGAGTCCAATCAAGACAAAATGAAGTGCAGAAGAATAAAACTATTTCAATGCATTGGCTGCATGACAGCTTACTTAATATCTAGATGGAAACAAAAAGGTTGTGAGGCATGAAAAAATAAATTACTTTTTAAATACATTAATGGAATGCCAGTCAAAATCAAGTATAAGAAAAACAAGCAACACTCAACTCAAACCACTTCTTGCACTGCAGTTCTAATTATAATTTATATTCAGCTTTATTAAAGTACCAAGTAACATCCTGAAAGTAGAAATCTCTGATGCCCCCACTTGTAAAAATGTTTCTTATCCAAAAAAAGACCTGCTGCCTGACAGCTATCTACTTGTTTCATGGGAAAAACATGATCAAAGTAAAAAATGAAAAGCAAACAAGAAATAAGCTCAAGATACATTGCTTAAAAGGATTACTGTACAGGTTATGGACCACACGATTGGCACTGTTTAGTTTACGGGTAAAGCCTGCAGAGATGATGGAAGTCTCCAAGTGTAATGAGCTTCTTAAAATAATGTAATCCTGTCCTTTATTACAAATACTATCATATGCATTTCAATACCCGAGGCCTATACATTATCTAGTTAAGTATTCTCTACATGGCAACAACAGAAAGGCATTCAATGTTGGCAATTATTTAACAGTATGCTTATTAAAGCTTACTTGCATCTTACGATCTCAGCCAAGCTTACCTGATGGTCATTAAAGTATTGCTACTTAAACACAGAGCAATAGGCACTTTGAGTAATAAGCATAAATCAACAGTACAAAAAATATGACAGAAACCAGACCACTCTGCAAAAATCAAGGACAGATGAAAAGCCACTCTAGTACTTGTGTCTACCTTGGATGGGGGGGGATACTCTGCACATTTACACTGCATAACTACTCCTTGCCTTGCTTCGACACATCCAGAGTCACTACATGGGGGAGTGGGGTGCAACAAGTATGTCACAATTTGAAATTTCTCTGGTTGACTGTGATGGCCCTGACACATTTGTCATAACTCTCAGCCTCAGTGCAAGAAATCCGGACAAAGCCATACAAAGAAGTGAGACAAAGGCCCAAAATAAGGACAATTTTTAAAATATTGCTCTTATAAACTTAGAAAGATAATAGAATAGGTCTTGCATTAGTATGAATTTTCTGAATGGTATGAAATCTGAAACTCAAATGTCTTTCATTATTTTCTAACTTCAGTCTTTAATGATTTGTCACTAATTTGCAAAAAAAACACAATTTTATGAAAAATGAACCAAAGATGTAAAAAATATAAAATAGCCACACAATACAGCTGGGAACCTGTCAAAGAAGGGACACTTTAATATTAGTACTATTAACTTGGGTAGCTGACAAAATAAAAGAATCTATATGCATTCCTGAAATAAAAGTAATCTATAACTCTGATTATTACAGTTATTTCTTAATTGTAAACCTTCCATGTTTTCTGCCAAAATTGCTATTTTGCGGAGGGATTATTAGGGGAAGAGCAACATTTTGAGCCCAAATCAGGGACAGTTGAGAGGTTTGGCTATGCCTAATTCTATAAAGCAATTCATTTGCATCTACCTCTCAACCTGTTAATGCAATAAATCTGGATAAGGCCATATATATTGGGGGAACATATAAACAGTATTAAAAATTGCTCTGGTATAAACTGAGACAGTTGATAGAACAGGTCTTACTTTAGCATGCATTTTTCTGAAGGTTATGAAGTCTGAAACTCAGTGTGTCATTATTTAGTGACTTAATTCCTAATTCCTAAATGATTTTGCCAGAAAAACCACAAATTTTATGAGGAACAAACCAAAAAATAAGAAGCAAAAATCTATTCATTCTTTGAAAATCTGGACAGTAGGGAGGTATAGTTCAGCTGGGGCTGTCTTTAAGTTTGATGCCCTTCCCCCTCACAAAATCATGGAGCCTCCCCCTGCAGCCATTCCAATGATCCATTACTTGGCTATTTCACTCCATTTACCATAAACACTAATGTGCATACTGATTTACTTCTTTGATGATTTGGACTTCATTTGAAAGTTTTATTTTGCATTTTACAGCACAAACACTAAGACATCTGCTAAACAAACTTAGCATTAAAACTTCTCTGCCCTTAAAACTCACATTCATTGAAACAGCATTGAAACCCACATTCAAAGAAAATACATTTTACCAGTGGCAGATAAAGATTAATTCTGGGCTGTTTTCAAATCATAGGCCCCTTGCATATGAAACATACATGTGCTCTTTGATACACCTTCCTATTGTTTTGTACATTTTTCCAGTAAACAATGAAACAAAATGCATGCACCAATAATGACAAAACTGCCCAGTTCAGAACATTTCCATCATAAGTCTACTCAAACTTCTACAGTCCACCATTATCAGTAAATATGCACAATTCTACAGTCCACCATTATCAGTAAATATGCACAATTCTACAGTCCACCATTATCAGTAAATATGCACAATCTCTGAAGTAAAAAAGTCATCTAAATAATTCCACATTAAATAAATCTGTAACTAATGAAGAGATTGCTGCTAACAAACACCTTTATATTTCATGGTTTCATCGAAAAATAAAGTGTCTGATGCCCCTGAGGAATAAATTCCCTATATTACATTAAAATGATAAACTAGTAATATTGCAATAGGAAATGGATGTCAAACTGATAACAGGCTCATAGTTAGTATCTTAACTTTTTCAGTATGGCAGCATTCACCTCTTGTGGGAGTAGAACCAACAACGTTCTGCATCAAAAGCAAGTACACAACCTGTTGTGCTATTAACAATGCAAGCTGACTTAGCATAAGCAGCACTAAACTTCTCTTCCCCTGCAGCTCTCATCTCCTTGTAAAATCTACTCCATACTCAACTGCATCTCAACTTCACAGCACAAGAAATCTGGAAAAAGCCAAATTTATTGGGGTCAAAAGCCAAAACCAGGGACACATTAAACATTGCTTGTATAATCTTGGAAAGTTGCTAGAATAAAATGCTGTGTTACCACCATATATTTTACTGCCAAGGTCCCTGTGCAAAAGAGTCAGAGCAACATACCACTATGCCAGATCAGCTGCATTGTGAAAGAAAAATGGTGCGTTACCACCATACATTTTACTGCCAAGGTCCCTGTGCAAAACAGTCAGAGCAACATACCACTATGCCAAATCGGCTGCTTTGTGAAAGAGAGGAAGACTGAAACTTAAATGGCTATCATTTAATGAATTCAGTTCTCACCATAGCCGTCAACCTCTTAGCACAAAACATCTGGACAAACCCAGTAATGAGGGAATACAGCCCTCAAACATATTCAGTGAATTCAGCTCTTGCCATAGCGGTCAACCTTAGCACAAAAAAACTGGACAAAGCCAATAATGGGGTAATACAGTCCCAAAAGTAAGGACAAATTTCAAATATTCATCTTAGAAAATTGCTAGAATAAAAGGTTGTGTAAAAGGTTGTGTTACTATGCATTTTCTGAAGAATATGAAGTCTGAAATTCAATGTCAATTTTACTTCTGATGGAACAAAAACAATTTTCAGCAGAGGCCCAGGGAGAAATACTGCAGACACATGTCTTTGTAACATGGCAGGACACCAGAGCAAATCCACACAAATACAGAGATGAGATGCAGACTCCACACAGAAGGAACCCCAACCAAGAATCAAACCAAAAAACCTATAGCTGTGAGGCAACAATGCTACAACTGCACCATCAAATATGTAAGGAATTAAACATTCAGAAACCTGAAGTCTGAAATTCAAATGCCTGTCAATTTTATTTAACATTTGTTAATCAGGACAATCTGACTTGGAACAAAAAAACAATTTTCAGCAGAGGCCCAGGAAGACATAATGCAGACATGTCTTTGTAACATGGGAGGACACAAAAGCAAACCCACACAAACACAGGGAGAAGATGCAGACCCCACACAGAAGGCACCCCAGCCAAGAATCAAATCTGAGAACCTGCAGCTGTGAGGCAACAATGCTACCACTGCACCATCAAATATCAAGCATTGCAATATTTAGAAGCCAAAGATATTATGAGGAACAGATCAGATCACATATGAGGCAAAAATCTGCAATTTTTTTTACAAATGGTGGTGGGTAGGAAATTCAGGTCCTTAACACCTGAATTCAAGGTACAGGGTTCAAGCCTGAGTATCTCTACCCACCACCATTTTCTCTCTCTAGCCACCAGTATATAGTAACTGGGGCATTACACACACACACACACACACACACACACACACACACACACACACACACACACACACACACACACACACACACACACACACACACATGAAAAAGCACTCATCACTGATGCAGTTACTTACCTAGTACCTGAGAGAAGCATTCAACAGAATACCTGAGATTTGAATACAATAAGATTTGTAAGCCAGAAAAAAGTCATATGTACAATAATAGCAAAATGAATATCATATCAAATGGCTTGAATACATAACCCAAGATTTAGTGATATACTTCTAACACAAATTATACTGGTAGCAATAAATCAATTAGTACTCATGCCCTCTTTACTGTTCTAATACTTGGTGTTTAAACGTGTATGAATCCAAAGGAATCATTTACACAGCTTTCCTTATGCACTTGATTTAATACTTTCTAAAAAGTGAAATCATACTGGCCCACATTCAACAAATATTTTATGCACTTACTGTTTTGTAGTTTAAAATATTGTGCTTTCACTGGCATATCTTTAAGCACTACTGTCATATCACATGGGTCAGTCTGTTATTTTAGCACAACTGATAAGGTCAGCTGTGGTAAAAGTCTATGTGATGCTTTGTAATATTGATTTAATTATTATATTGCACAAATGCACATATTGCATTGCTAGCTGGCTCAATGTACTAGTATATTTACTGTAGCCTTTTGTGTTGTCAAACAAACAAAAAAAAAAAGATTAAAATCTTAATAATATTTGAACTACCCCATGGCATATTCCATTAATCATGTCACATTATCAAATAATGGAATGTGGGTGGAATACATAATGTAGTTCAGAGACAGAGCAGGATTTAATGAGTCATGATTTAAAAAAAAAATACTTTTCTTCTTTGTTGCGAATTCATTTCTTCTGCAGTTTGCTAAATAAGAAGTTTATATTCCTCAGTAACTTTGCATGAAAAGCTAACTTTCCTTATAAGGATATGGCATTGTCTCAGTCTGCCTGCTTAGATTACATTTTTAAAAGCATTTATTTATTTGTTTGCTTTCTTATTTGTCCCACAAGGGCAGAGGAGACCTGGGTGGTATTCATATTGGATACAGAAAATCTACTAAGACAGTAGTATAATTTTCCCGTCTTTTTTTTTTTTATAACTGCATTGGGACCTTTCACAGCACAATATGGAGCTATTACTGGCAGATGTCACTTCAGTTAATGTCTCATCCAAAGGATGACAGTGCAGGACTCCAGCACCCTCTCCATGCTGTACTACAGTGTTGGTACTGAGACTACACACCCTCTCCATGCTGTACTACAGTGTTGGTACTGGGACTACACACACACCTAGCCAAGCGACCAACACACAGCTCTTCACCTACCTAGCCCAGCGACCAACACACAGCTCTTCACCTATCTAGCCCAGCGACTAACACACAGCTCTTCACCTACCTAGCCCAGCGACCAACACACAGCTCTTCACCTACCTAGCCCAGCGACCAACACACAACTCTTCACCTACCTAGCCCAGTGACCGACCGAACAGCAAGCAAGCCACAGATTGATCCAAATGACCGAACAAACAGACTGATCCACGAAACGTTTGATCCAGCAAGCCCAAAATCCAAACACCTACCCAAAGCCCACGCACTGAAAAAGTCCCGCGAGAGCAACTCAGTCCTCCTCATTGGTCCTGACTGCTGCTTCAGCAGTCCGGAGCTCCTCTGTTCTGTGCGGTCGTCACCGCACATATTTCTGGTACTGCACAGCAATGGTTGCTGGGTACCTTTGTTACCTCTGTGTCCATATCAGGACTGCTGGTAAAGGCAGTCTGGGATCGCGGTTGTTTTTATGTTTTACAGATTTTTTTTTGTTATTTTCTAGGTGGGAGGGCTACAGTACAGCAGTCCGATAGGACGAGCCGCCCCTGCTGTCAATGTAACCAAGAATACCTACATAAAATTTTTTCTATCTTACTGCATATAACAGGTTTAGAAAAGATAACATTAATCGGTCTCTATCTGAATAGCACAGTTAATAACATAACTCTTTCTCTTTGGTCAAATCATGGTTTTTGCAGCACAGAATGATTGCATTCTCATGTATAACCAGAGCACTGAACAACCCCCTCCACCCAAAAAATGCTCTCATCTCCAGCAGACATGAGCAAACTAACACTGGCATTACAGACCTGCAGTTAAGTACCAAATAAAATAGTCACTGGACAAAAGAAGGTTGAGATTTCGCCATCAGATTCTTCTGAAAAGGAAAAGCTGCTGAGTAAAGTTGCACCCACAATGTTCGCCTTCTGTCAAGAACAAGGATTTCAACCAGCTTATAAAGATCCCTGGTAGTAGTGGTAACACCAAATGTCTCCTAACAGAGTTGCTTAAATTTTTAATTAAAAGCTACTGTTTTAGTTGGCCTGTGGTGTTCTTTGTTTTTATTTTTCAGTTACTGGTACTGTCTATGTTTTTGTGTTTTTGTCTCATAACATCTACATCAAGTCCAGCAACAATCACCACCTCACTGTCAACCTCAGCAGTGCACCAACACTGATAAGGAAGTCAAGAAAGTTCTACACCAGCATTGATGAATTCCTGATCAACATCTAATTTTTATTTATCAGTTCTGATTTGCATACTGGCTTTTACTCCGACAATTAAAGGTCATATTTTAAGGCCAATTAAATTTACAATGTAATGTAAAAGATAACTGCTAAACTACAGATGCAGTACTGTGTCTGACCTTTAAATTCAAATGAAGCAAGTGTTCTGTAAACTTGAATTAATTTCAGTGATAACAAAGATACCAATTTGTCTTTGCTGTGTCTTTTCCTTTCGTGGGAGTGCTTGTGTTCATGTTTGATTATTAATTTACTATTAAACTTAGTAAAAGCTATTCCATGGTGACACACACCAAGGAAAAGCACCATACATTCAATCAGTAAAACGCACCATACATTCAATCAGTAAAACGCACCATACATTGAAACAAACACACTTACCTGTCCCAACGTACATTAGATCCAAACCCCTTCCCGCGCAATACTCCAATGACTCACGAGATTACATCTAAACCCTTTCCCGATGAGACTGCAGCAATTCTCATTCCCAACTGCTGGTGTTGCAGTCCGGCCACGATGTATCATCCCAGCGTGTCTGTGCACTTTAAAGTGCACAGACGTCTCCTCGCGTTTCCCCTATCAGGACTGCCGGACTGCCTTGAGCATGTGCATACAGTAGACCAGTAGTCTGGTCTACTGCATGCCAAGTCCATGGATTTTCAAACTTTTTTTTTTCTATGTTTTATTTTTATTTTTAGTTCTTTTTGTTTTGAGGGGGCTGCAGTCCGGCAGTCCAATAGCACGGGCCGCCCCTGTTCAGACTGATGGGACAGTAGTTCCTGGGATCCAAGGTGGATCCCCCTTACGGAGTGGGATAACTGTAGCTGTGCGCCACTCAGTGGGCACAAAGCCTGAGGTGAGGCTATGATTAAACATGACACTTAGGTGAGGTGCCAGTTCATTTTGTAGTTCATGTAGTACACAGGCCGGGATGTCATCTGGTCCCATGGATGCTGTATTCTTAGCTTTGGAGAGTGCGGTTTCTACCTGAGTGGCCGTGATTACCAGAATTTGGCAATCTTTTGGTATTGAGATGGGCCCTTTAGGGGGTGAGAGGGGGGGTGAAGTTGGCATTAAATCGATCTGCCAGGATATTGGCAATATCCTTGGGATCAGTATATTTAATGCCATTCTGTTGTAGCTCAGAGCAGATCTGAGCATTGCCATTTATATTCTTGACATAACTATAGAATGCCTTGTGGTTGTCTTTGGAATCTTTGGCAATTTTATTTTCATAACTAGCTTTGGAGGATTTTATGAGGGATCTCAGCTTCTTACTGAGGCTGTTAAGGGAGTTTTTTGCATCCTAGGATTTTCCTCTTTTCTGCAAAAGTTTCTTCCTTCTGTTGCATGGTTTGTTTATGGCAGGGGACCACCAGATTGGCTTCCTTTTTTTGGAGGAGAGCATCTTGGTTGGGATGGCACGATTCCTGTACAAGTGGATGCGCTCGTACATTGCCTTAGTGCAGGATTCAGTAGTCGAACTTTCAGCTCTCGTCTGCATGGGAGTCATGAAGTTTGTCACTTCTGACTTGAGTAGCATGAATTTGGCTTTGGAGAAGTTTTTTTACAGAGGTTTCCTTACTGGGGGGTGGGGGTGAGATGTGGATGTCAAGGGTGATTTGCTTATGTTCAGACCTGACTGGTGTGGAACATCTATCTCCCATGTTGGTAATGACCAAGTCTAGGATATTGGAGCCCCTGGTGGGACAATGGATTAGTTGATCCAGGGCCTTGTTATTTATGAATTCCAAGAACTATTGGGAAAAGGTGTTGATACCCGAGTAGTTTTCCCAGTTAATGGCAGGGTAGTTGAAATCACCCAGTATTAGGGTGTTTGGTTGTATCTTAATATTTTCCAGTATATTTAGAAAGGTGTAGTGAAAATCTTGGGGCATGGTGGGGGATCTGTAGCAAGCTACAATTTGGATTGCAGTCTTACCTAGTGTTAGTTGCACCTGGAGAATCTCAGATGCATTGTGTTGAGCAACTAGCCTGGAGGTGTGAATATCCTTGGTGAATATGGACACTCCTCCACCTTTAGTGTTTCAGTCTCGGTTTGGTGGTCGAAAAGTGTGGTAAGATTTGTAGCCTGGTATTGCAGGGGTGTTCTCTGGAGTCTTGAACCATGTCTCAGTTATTGCACAGATATCGATGTTCTCCATTTTTAGGAGTGCCTCGAGAGAGTGCATTTTGAGGTTTAGACTTCTAGCATTGAGTAGCATTACCTTCAGATTTTGCATGCTTGTATCTGTTATGGTGGTGGTTTTGTCCTTTGAACCTTGCCTAAAAAAAACACTATAGGAGTGGCAAGAGCTATAGCCAGTAACCTGAATCCCAGGGGTGACAGGTGCAGACCACCGCTGGCAAAGCATCGTGGTTTGTCGATCATGTCGTCCCAGGCAGACAGATTCTGGATCCTCTTTGAATGACACCAGAAGCTTAGCCAATTGTTAAAGTCAATCATTTTGTCCTTATACTGTGGTATCATTCTGGACGAAGGCAGGATGCTACTCAGGGCTAGAGTCATACCTACCTGGGCCACATGATCCAAGATCTCTTCCATGCCTCTTTTCATGTAGTCCAGGGAGGTACGTCTGAAGTCATTCACTCCAACATGGACAATGACAGAGTCGTATTTGTACTTGTTGTGGAATGACTTGAGTGCATGCGTTATGTGGTGGATCCTGGCACCCGACAGGCAGCTGACTGTAATTTTCTCCTTGTTCAGCCTGGTGAGTGGGACATCAGTGTGCCTGACTATAGAGTCACCTCTGACTAAAGTGTTGGGTATGTTGTCTTGCCTTAGGGGCTGTTGTTGGGTGGCACACTGGTGTTGTGAGCTATGTGTCACTTTGGTTGTGACTGGTATTTGCATTTCAGCTTCGGAGGTCCTTGCTGCTTGGGCAGGTCAATGTTAAGGGCCTCTGCATATGTGGGTTTAGCGTTGCTATGTGTGGGTGTTGATGGTGTGGGTTTTGAAGGGCTATGTGTGGCTTGAGTTGTAGTGCAGGTGTTAACCTTCTCCTCTTCCCTGTCTAGCACAATCTTGGCTGAAGAGAGCTTTGCTTCCAGTTTGGCTGTGTAAGTGCATCTCTCACAGGTTGTAGTGCTGGGTGGTAGGAGGAGAGGGTTGTCTGTGTACATGAGGCAGTTGCTGCATTGCCCCAGTATGCCCAGATTCACCAGGTGGACAGGAGAAATCACCAGAAGCTGACCCTTGGACATGCCTGTTTAGGTGCTTTTTTTGTAAAGTACAAGAGCTGTTTTCCCTTACCTTTGCAAGGTACTTTGCAATTATAGGCTGTTTAGTGCCTACAATTAATTTCTCCTTATTAACAAGGAGAGTTGAGTGCTTTTATCAGTTTGAGGCTTCCTAGTGCTTTACAGCAGGTTTTAGAGCAAGTGCCAGTCACAGGGGTTCAGATTTTAGTGCTATTACTGAGAAACCAGCTAGTTCTAAGGGAAAATTTGATGAGCAGACTTTCTGGCACCTGGAATAGTTTAACCGTAGCTCCGTGGTGCTGCATGATGCGAAAAATGTGCACACACATGCGTTTTTAAGCCAGAAAGTTAAAAGGGATAGAAATCAGCCCAAAAAGGCTAATAAAAACTACAATTTCAGAGCTGGAAACCACTCCTCTACTGTTAGATAGGCAGTACAATGCTCACCACTCCCACTGGGAAGCAGTAGGACTTCTCTCTACAACAGCAAGGCCTGGATAGCTCTGAACACAGAAAATAAAGTCCTGAAACCATCAAAGCCTGGCATCTGGACTATACTAGCTTGGAAAGGTGGGAAACAAGCAAACAAGATAGTATTTTTTTTTTGGTTAAAACAGGCTAAACAATGCAATAATACAGTAAATAAACACAGAAAAGGCTAACACACTTGAGTGTGTAGCCCTAAACAGTAAATGCATTTAGAACTCTACAAAATTAGCAATTTAAAACTTTATAAATTAAGCAAGGCAAGTGCACAACTGAAAAACGATTTAAGAGGCAGTAATACAGTAGAATAAGTAGCTAGTCTACATATACAGAAAAGTCTCTCTCTCTCTCTCTCTCTCTATATATATATATATATATATATATACAGAAAAACAGCTAAAACAACACTAAAACAATTCAGATGCAGTGCAGCCTAGAGCACTTGAGTTTTAGCAATATGAAGGTAAATACAGATTTAATAAATGCAGTAAAATATACTCTATATTTCCAAAATGCTTGAGAAGTACAGTCAGAACAGAATGAGATTCAGGCATTTTTTTTTTGTAAGAAAGGGAGAAAGGAGGAACAGAAGGAAAGAAACTAAGTGGGTTGGCCTTCTCAGATGTTCTCTCTGTATTGGGTAGAATGAGCTAATGACACTAGACTGGGAGGGGTGTCCAAGATCAAATTTACAGTAGGAGCGGGCAACTGCAAAGCCACCAAGTATAACAACACGAACAGGGATGGAGGGTGGGGAACAATACTAAAGCTACTGGCCTACACTCTTTTAGACAGTAAACACTACAGAAATGTTTATCACAGCAGAAAAACAGCAGTGAGCTACAAAATTAAAGTTTTTATAGGTTCATAGGTAGGTACTAGGCTATCGGCCCTACTGCCCATACAAGCCTAGCCAAAAAATGTTCCCTGGCGTTCGCCACCCAAGATAATTATTTTCCTGTGCCCCTGTCGAGCAGAGCCACAGAAGTGATCCCTGGGGTAAATTTCCCATTTCCCATCCAATCATCAAGATTTTTCTTGAAGAGTGCTAATGAGGAGCTCTGTTTGACATAGATGGGTAGTCTGTTCCACAGATAAAGGAGCAAGGAGACTCAACAGAATGCTTTTAACTGCAAACAAATCAGTTATATGATACACTCCTTGGCTGGAAATCAGAACAAACAAATAGGTGCTTAACAAGTACAGAAAATTTCCCATTAATACTTTTCACGCAGTGAAACTAGCTATAAAGCTTTAGAAACAGTGTGACAGTACAAAACTTGGCCCTGTAAGGCAGACAATTTTAGTTTAACCATGCAGATTAGTTAATAGCAATAAAATACAGTAGAAAGCAGCAGGCAATAAAAAGTGCTATATATAAATTGCTAGAAGCAATAACCAGTATAAATAAGCCAAAAAAACAGGATACTTATTGTTATTTATCTCAGATCAGAGTTATAGTCAATGCCCCAACTCCACTCGGCTCATAACCCAGAGACTGCCCATGCTCTGGAATAGACTTCCCATACATGTCAAGCAGAGCACCTTACTAGCCCTTTTCAAGAGAAATCTTGATGAGTGGATGGGAAATAGAAAGTTCACCCCAGGGATCACACCAGTGGCTCTACTTGATAGAGGCACTGGGAACTAACAACAGGCGGCACAATGCCAGGGTACTTCTATGGGCTAGGCTTGTAAAGGCCCCATGGCCATTAGCCTAGTGCACATCTATGAACCTATGGACATTTTCAGTGAAGGCTTAGGGTGTAAAACTTTAGAATGGAAATTAATTAAATACAAAGCCAGAAGTGAGAACATTGTGTAAATCAGTATATATTTTATGGATACACAAAAGGTCCTTCAGGGCTGGATCTGAGGATGCCTTATATGCCAGGCATAGATCACCTCTCAGTAACCTGTAGGAGACTGACTATAGAGATTGGGCTTTAAGGTGAAATGCATAGCATAATGTATTAATACCCTAGATCCACTTGTGAGGAACTTCTGTGAGCATTCCGGCTGTTGTCAGGTACGTGCCAAAGGGGGCATTGTACACAATGATGGATCTAATAATGGATGAGTAAAGTGGCACTATAATGTCTTTGGATCCAGATGCCATACTCTTACTTATAAGCTGGGCAACATAGAATGATTTTCTTACTACCTTGTCTATGTGTTGGTCAGAGGCCAGATTACTGTCTCCATATGTTCTCAGATCCCTAACTACTGGGTCAACTCTTAGGGCTGTATTATCGATGGAGTAATTAGCCTGGGTGGTAGTTTTCCCAAAAGGCACTATAATGCATTTATTGCCAATGAGTTTTAATCTGTGGCTTTGGCACCAGCCATTTGTCTGTGTTAGACCCTCTTGTAGGATGTTAGTGTCATTGGGGAATCTATTATAACTCCCAATTTGCAGTCGTCTGCAAATGTGGTGAGCCAGAGGCCCTTGACTTTAGTCTTATCCTCAGAGAAGTGGATATCAAACAAGAGAGGGCCCAGCACTGAGCCCCAAGGTACACCACTGATGACTCATCTCTTAGTGGAAGTGGTATCACCAATCCTGACTTTCTGGGTCCTGTCTGTGATCTAGCAGGCAATCCAGTGAGTTTTGCCTAGTTTGCCGAGTTTGTCAACAATACTTGAGTGGGGTATTGAACTGAAAACCTTAGCAGTATACACTGTTTTCTCCTCATCCATTGCCTTAATGACACTCTCAAAGTCTGTCAGGTTAAGTAGGCATGACCTTCCTTTGACAAAACCAAACTGGGATGGGTCCAGTGTCTGTAGGTTGCCACTGTTATGGTTGATCATTTCCATGATAATTCATTTTATGACTTTGCATATTACACTAATCAGACTAGTGAGTCTTTAGTTTCCAGTGTCGGTTGATGATCCAACCTTGTCAAGAGGGATAATCATTGCACTCATCCATTCATGTGGTACAAAGCCTGATTTGAGGTTGCAGTTGAAAAGTGACCAAGCGGTCCTGTTAGGTCATGTTTCAAGTTATTTAGGAGGCATCCTGGGATATTGTCTGGGCCCATTGAGACTGTGTTTTTGACCTTAGCGAGTGCTGCCATCACCTGCTCTCTGCTAATAGTTGGGAGGGTTGTGCTAGTAGGGATTTCATGGGGGGGTGTAGTTAGAGGTGAATCTATCAGCTAGAAAATTCGTTATGTCACTCTGCTCATTGAAGGTGGCACAACTGACCACCAGTTCAGCACACTGCTGTGTGTTACCATTAAGGTTACACACATAGCTGTAGAAGGGCCTGTGGTTGTTTTTAGCCTGAGAGGGTATATTGATTGACCCTGTTACATTTAATTAGTCCTCTTAGTTTCCTGTTTAGTTTAATTAGTGAGCTCTTGTCATTATGATGGTTGCTCTTTCTGATTTTGGCCATGACTTTTTTCCTTTCGTTATATACCCTGTTAAGCTTAGAATTCCACTAGTATGGTTTGTTTTTGGTGTTTGTTATGGGTTTACTTCTGCTAGGTAAGGCAGTGTCTATGAAGCCATTTACATGGTTGTGCAGGATTTTTGGGAACAATTCTGCATAGGTTGCTGTGAACTCAAGGTTCAGAAGGGCATTGCATTTTGACAGATTGTCACTTAATAGGATGTAATTTACTGTAGAATAGTTCTTAACTGTTATGGATTTTGCTGGGTTTTCCATGTTGATTTTTTTTTATTTTGAAGGAGATAGCTTTGTAATCCAACTTAATCAGTGAGATGTGACACAGTGGGGTTGCAGTGCTTTCTCATATTTGTGAGTACTATGTCCAGAATGTGATGAGCTTCTTCATTTCATGTCCAAACAACCCCCACAAAGGTCCCTTACCATATACTCTCTAGCTATAAAACTCCCTCTTTGACCCAAAAAGCCACAACACCCATCTACAGGTTGTGGAATCGCTTGGTATTAAACCAATAATATTTTCCTGTGTGGTCTAAACTATTCAACTATCTACACCACCACCAGTGCATAAGCACAGCTTCCTGGACTTTGTCAGTACCAATGCCCTTGAACAATTAGAGTACCCACCAGGGGCAATAACATCTTGGATCTTGTCCTTACTAATATGGGAGCATCTGGCACCATCACTTGTGTATCATCACTTGTTAGGTCTGACCATAAAGCTGTTTCCTTTGAAATAAAACTGAAACCAGAGATCTCTTCCACCCAGGGCACCTTTAGAAATTTCTCTATGAGAAACTACCTACTCCTAAGTGATACATCGGCAGTTTCATATCCCCACCAAATCGAGCAGAAATGTACACCACTACATAGATGCTTAGATGGATAGACACAGCTGTACCTTTTAGAAACAAACTCAGGATAAACCCCAGAAAGAAGTCCACATGAAGGAACCATAATAACAACATTTTTACAATAAAAGGAAAATAATTTTTGGCCATAAGTAAAAGTAATTCCCAAAATTCTTGAGTCCTTGTGAATGAAAAAAAACTCAAGAACTTAATAAAATCAACCATAACTAAAATAGCTACCCAAACCAAAGACAATCACAAGACCTTTTTGTTATGTTTTTAATCACAAAAACACAATGCAGCTATGCACTGACCTGAATATGAACGGTGTTACCAAAACTGAGGCTGAAGATATAGCCAACCTACTGGTTGGTAAATTCAGCTCCAATTTTACCCTTCTCACACTCCTATCTTTTCTCAAGATATACCTGAAACTGGCTCACACCCTTAAACAGTACTCAAAACCAAATCCTAAAACTGCTATCAAACGCTACAAATACTGCATCAAAGGGCTCTGACAATACCCCTGAATGCATCCTAAACAGCAATTCAGATACACCTAACAACACTATTCAACCTTAGCCTCCATGCAGGTTTTGTACCAAGTTAGTGGAGAATAGCTACAGTCATTCCCCCTGCGTAAGGGTGGACGTTCCACAGGGCGAAACAGTTACAGACCTGTAAGTCTGACCAGCCTCATGTGCCATGGAAAGACTTATGATAAACTAATCAATAAGGACATAGGGAATCTCTAAACATGTGACCCATCTCAGTTTGGATTTGTCAAGGGAGATCATGCTTACTCAACCTGGTGGACTTTGTTGAAAAGGTCACTAAAGCAACGGATGAAGGCAAAACAGCAAACTAGGCATACCTCAACCTGGCCAAAGGTTTTGATACAATCCACCTCTCAGGCATAGTAGAAAAGGTAAATAAACTGGGAATAAACCCCTATGTTACCCACTGGATTACCAAATGGCTCACATATAGGACACAGGATATTTAAATAGGGGAAGTTACCATAAACAGGGCAGTCACCACTGAAGTCCCCCAGGGTTCTGTGCTGAGACCTCCCTGTTTGGCATCTACTTTTCTGAAGTAAAAGTCAATATCAAAAGGCTCTGGCTAACTAAATTTGCAGATGACTACATGCTAAGAGCAGTCATTGAATCCCCATATGACTTTGCCATCCTGCAGGAAGGTCTGTCACAAATAAATAACCAATGACAAAATCATGGAGTGAAATTAAATGCCAAAAAAAAGCATTATTGCATCCTTTGGGAAGTCACCTATCTCAGGAAACTACCACATTGACAACACACCCCTAAGAGTTGACCCATGTGTTCATGATTTGGGAATTTATGTGAAGAGTGACCTAACTTTCAACCAACATGCACCCATTGCCATAAGAAAGTCCTTCTATATTGCACAGCTTATAAACAAATATATTGCACAGATTATAAACAAAGGGATTATGTCTAGACCTAGGGGTTGTCATTGCCCCCCTTTACTCAGCCCTCATTGGGCCACTCATTGGATATGATGCCCCCTTTAGCAGGTATCTGTCCAGACACATGCAACAACTGGAACACCCCCAGATATACCTTACTAAAAGGGTACAAGGCCTAAACAATATGTCCTACATGGACTGACTCAAAGCCTTGTGACTGTATTCAGTATCCAACAGACTGGTAAGAGGTGACCTGTGTCTAGCATACAAGATATCCTCCAACCCAGTACTGACAGACTTACTGTACATCAGAAAGTCAAATGCCATCAGAAATATTTGGGTCAGCGATCTAAACCTCTTCCACAATATCAACAGAATGAGTTGGAGGGACAGGTATATCTTGCAGAGGATACCAGTGCTCCGGAACAGACACCCCATCCACATAAAAAAGCTCATCCCTGTCCCAGTTCAAGCTCGGTCTGGATCTATGGATGGGAAACATAAAATTTACCCCCAGGACCACCCCATGCTCCCGTAATGGACAGAGGCATCTCCTAAATGCTTGGGTGGTGCAGTGGTACAGCAGTTAATGTTGTCCCAGCAAGAGGTTCTCTGGTTTGATTCTCATCTGGGGTCTATTCTGTGTGGAGTCTGCATGTCCTCCCTGCATTTGTGTGGGTTTCCTCCCATATTCCAAAGACATGCGTCTGGAGTGTTTCTCCCCAGACCCCTGCTGAAAACAGGCTCTATCCGTGTCAACAAATGTAAAATAATAAAAATTATCCCATGCATGGGTCCCTTCAAGTTATCCGTGGTATAATCCCAGTTATTCTCACTAGGGGTAATATATAATTATTGATCAAAAGATGGACAAGGCCAAAATAACACCAAATGGATAGGTTGGATAGGTTAATTCAAGCACCAAAAGGGAAACTGGCTAGGCTAAAAAGGCCTTCAATGGCAGCTAGCCTAGTACTTACCTATGAACCTATGACTGGAGGCAAACAGCAACAGCTTATGTTTAATAAAAGCTGGCACACAATTTAATGTGTATGTATTCATGAGAACTAAAGTTAGGCCGAAAAAAGGCCTTTTTGCTTTATCATTATCATTATTATTAATGTTACTAATATGGGTATAAATAAAAACGTTCAAGCATTTTTTGTTTTGTACTTCAAAAACAGAGTTTAAATTCACTATGGGAAATCATCTCACAGTTCACATACAGGACATAGTAGCATGATATTCTTGAACAGCATAGTGGCACAGTGATAAAATCTCTGCCTTGCATGTCTGGTGTTCAATCCTGGCTTTCATTCACCATTTGTGTGGAGTTTATATGCTTTCACCATGTCTGCATGCATTTTGTCTGGGTACTGCAGTTATCTCTCACTTCAAACATGCTGTTTAGTCAGCAACTCTAAACTGGTCATATATGCATCCCTATCAGTTGATTGGGTTTTCAGAAACTTGAACTGATATGGTCGAGGCCATTTGATCGAGTTTTTGAAAACTCTACACTTTTGAATGGAGATCAAAGTACAGTGAGGATCAAGAAATTTACCCTTTTCTTCACTGTCGTGTGATCTCAGAGTTGGTATATATAATTTTCAGGGGTGTGTGGGTGCAAAACTTAAAAAAGGTAGATTTTTTTTGTTTTGTTTTGTTTTTTTGATGTTCGCATTTTTAGAAAAAGTCAATTATCTGACATTGACCCTCATATACATTGTATTTAAACATGCCTTTATAGTCCATGTCATGGAGGAAAATAATCTAAGGACCAATTTACTTTCCCAGATAATGAATTAAAAAAAATTAAATTAAATTAACATTAAAATTGTAAACAAAACTATTCTATATTCATAAGTTCTTGAGTATATACCAGGCTAACAACCATCAGGGCCTTTATAAGCCTAGCAGTGCAATCCAGCCCAATTGTGTTCCTATGTATCACAGACATTTATTAAGAGGGGATATGTTAGTTAGGAAGTTAATACAGGTGATGTGGCTGGGGGAATGTTAGTTTGGGCATTTTTGTCTGTCTATCAGAGATATGGTGCCAGACCCAGGGTGAATTTCCAATTTCCTAACCATTAGTCAAGGTTACACTTAAAATAATTAGGGGTGGACTCTGCTTCACATATTTGGGGGCCCAGTCACAGAGTATGGGAATCCTTTGAAACACATACCTGTGTTGCCAACATGTCTTATTTATGTTATAAGCAAAATTTAAATCCTTAGATCTAGTAGTTCTGATGCTGTTCATTTTGCAGATGTGCAAAAGGTCCATCAAAGGTTCATAGGAGGCCCTGGAGCCCTAACAAGCTTATCCATATTTATCCTGAGTTGCCCCAGTTGTCGGTGGTTAGGTGAGTGAAGTTTGTAGAAGCAAAGGTCTATGATAGTTAATACCGACTTCTTCTGTCCAGGAGGGACATGGACACCACCTCAGGAGTGGATTTGTGATTACCCATCCATTGATCTCAGTTGCATTTGAAGAAAGTCAGAAAAGGGCTTTGTTTCATGTGAAGTGGAAGATTTTCCAGGACGTAGCAGTGTCTGGGAGATGTATCTATCTCTCCAGCATGACCTGTTGATGTCAGTGGTTAGGTTAAGATCCCTAGAGTGAGTGACCCTCCTGCAGTTTGATTTAGGAATGTGCAGCATTTCCATCAGGGCTGGTTCAGAGACTGCTCTGTAAGCCAGGCATAGCTAACCCCTTAGCAACCTGTAACAAACAGAATACAGTGACATGGCTTTCTATCTCTCCATGTAAGACTTATTTTGTGTACCCTGTAATTTCTTGGTGAGAAACCTCTGTGGTCTCTCTAATTGTTGCAGGTGTCTGGTGAGGTACATGCAAAAGGGAACATTTACTCAGTTATTGGTCTGATGAGGGCCAAGTATAATGGAATTATAACATGCTTAGATCTAGATGCGATGCCTTTACTTATAAGATGTGCCACATAGAAGGATTTCCAGACTACTGTGGATGCGAGGTGATCAGAGTTCAGACTGCTATCAACCTGAGTACCAAGATTACATACCACTGGGTCTACACTAAGAGAGTTTCTGTCTATAGTGTTATTAGCAAGGATGTCAGCTTTCCCAAAGTGAATAATAATGCATTTTTCTGCATTTAGCTTTAATCTGTGGCTTTGGCACCAATCGTTTGTCTGCATTAACCCTGTTTGCAGTATATTAACATCGTTGGGGACTCAATGATTGCTCCCAATTTGCAGCTGTCGGTGAATTTGGTCAGCCACAGGCTGTAAAAGATTGCCTGGACTTCTGAGAAATAAATTACACATAGTAAGGCGCCCAGCACAGAACCCTGTGGTACACCACTGGTAATTGGTCTTTTGCTAGAGGTGAAGTCACGCACTTTGTCAGCATGTGTCCTGTTGATGAGCCAGTTGGCTACCCATCTGGTAATGTAGTGGTTAACTCACAATTGGGAGAATTTCTCCTAAATACATGAGTGGGTAATTGTGTCAAATGCCTTGGCTAGGTCAAAATAGGTGGTATACCCTGTCTTTCCCTCATCCAGGGCCTTGGTGACCTTCTCAAAGAACTCAATCAAGTTTATTAAGCATGAGCTACCTTTAATAAAGTTGAACTGGATTGGGCCCACAGTTTGGAGATTATCTACGTCCTTGTTAATAAGGTCCATAATGATTCTTTACATGGCTTTGAGATGAGGCTAGTCAAGCTTATGGGCCTGTAATTCCCAGGGTCGGTTGATGGTCCCCCTTTGTGCAGAGGGATTATTATTGCTGTCCTCTATTCTGCCAGAACATAGGGAATTCTCAGGCTGTGTTTGAACAGGGATCCAAGTGGACCTTCTAAGTCATGTTTTAAGTTGTTTAAAAAGCAACCTGGGATGTTGTCTGGTCCTACTGATGCTGTATTTTTGGACCTGGAGGACACCAAGTATACTTACTTTCTTGACATAATAGACTGAGGAATGGTGGCAGGTATACTTGGGGGATGACTGGAGGGGACAGAGGGGTGAAATTTTCTCCAAATCTGTCAGCTAGCAGATTGGCTATTACCTCCAGTTGAGTACTGGTACTGGTATCCACAGCCAGTTCAGCGCATAGGTGGTATTCCATTTTAGATTTTGGACGTAGTGAAAGAACGCCTTGTGATTATCCTTATCTAGGGAAGCTATTTTTGCCTTGTAATCAGCACTGCAAGACTTGACAAGATCTCTAATTTGTTTGTTTAAGATAGAGAGGGATTTCTTCCTCTGCTGAGCCATTTCCCTCTTGTATTTGGACATTAATTATTTTCTCTTATTGTATAGCTTGTTTATACCAGGGGTCCACCAAGTTTGCTTGTTGTTTTGGCAAGACCTGGTTTTAATCTGGTCAGGTACAGTCGATTCTATACACCTGCTTAAGTGGTTATACAGAGCATTGGTGTACACCTCTGCATAGCAGTTTGTGTTATCTGCATTTGAGTTGGCTTTGAAACTTCTTATACCATCACTTAGTAGGAGGTAATTTTTCTTAGAAATATTCTTATGCATTTTTGAGTTTCATGGGGTATCTGTTCTTATAATTACATCGAACAAGACTGATTTATGGTATGATCCTATCAGGGAGGACATCACATGGGGGTGTGTGCAATACTCTCCTGTGTTAGTGACTACTACATCCAGAACATTTAAACCTCTTGTGAGTGCACTGACTAGCTGTTCCAGAGCATTTGCACTAACAAACTCCAAGAACCTCTGAGTCAGCATGTCTGTGGTCATGTATGTTTCCCAGTCAATGGTGGGTTAATTAAAATCACCCATGAGTAAGGTGTTGGACTGCATGGTAAGTGACTCCAGTAAGTCCAGGTATGTGGTATGCCTTTCCTGTTTCATGGTGAGGGACCTATAGCTAGCTATGCTGTGGTGGGGGCTTTGCCTATATTTAATTAGACATGGAGTTACTCAACAAACTCATACTGTTTTATTAGTCTTGAGGTGTACTTAACCTTAATGAATATGGCTGCATCTCCTCCTTTGGTTCTTCGATGCTCAGTTTGTGTTCTGAAGGTATGGAAGGCATTGTAGCCCTGCATGGCTGGGGTGCTTTTCATGCCTTTGAACCAAGGCTCATGACTGCACAGACATCAGCATCTTCCAAAGTGAATAGTGTTTCCAGGGAGTGCAGTTTCTTGTTTAGATTCCTGGCATTATGCAGCAGTATTTTGAGTTCATCTAGAGGAGATTTTGTTATGTTGGGAGGCTGGTTATTTTGACAGGTTGGTTATTTTGACACTGCCTAAAAAAGTCACAATAGGGGTGGCTAATGCCTTTACCAGTATCCAAGCCTAGAGGAGACAGGTGCATACCATCTCTGGCAAAGCAGCGTGACCTGTGAACCATGTCTTCCCAGGGTGACAGATACTGGATCCCCTTGGATTGACACCAGAAGCTAATCCAGTTGTTAAAGTCAATCATTTTTTGTTTGTATTGTGGCATCATCCTTGCAGAAGGTATAATGATGCTTAAGGCTTGGCTTATACCTGCCTGTGACACATAATCTGAGAGCTCAGTCATGTCTCTCTTCATATAGTCCAGTGTGGTAGGTCTCAAATCATTCACGGGCATCACCAGGAACGAATACCAAAGTCCAAATGTACAAACACAGCTTTAATAAAACCAAACTGAACACACATATACTGCTGACATTAACGTTCCTAACTGATACATTTTTGTTTAAAAACACTTCCTCAGATGCGGACTGACCTCAAAATCCATCCATTTATACTTGTTCTACACTATCAATTAAATAATTAACCAATTCAATTTAAAAAAAAACAGGATCCTAATTCCTTGGAACATAGTGAAATGCTAGTAAAGTGACTATGTGCATATAGTGACATAAACATCTTTTTATGTAAATAAAAAAGAAGAATAAAACATAAATAATTGCCTACTTGGACATAATAAAACATAAACTCAGAATACTTTTACTTAAGGCTAAAAAGTCTTTACAATAAAGCTGTAAGCTGTAAGAAACCAGAAGATATGAATAAGGACCTGGTGAGGGTGTTTCAGGCTCTAATGGAGGTCTTTGCAATGAGGATGTGGATTTTTTACAAACCCCCTTTGCTTTAAGGGGCTCTGAAGGAGACCTGACATCTAAAGAAGAAGGATTTACTTCAATTCCAGAAGGGCAGAGAGAGAGAGGACATTTTCTAATACAGTCAAACGAAAAACAATGAGCTTCAAAGACTGGCTGCAGGTTAGTTTCTCTAAAGAGTTTAAAGAGAAAGCAGTTACACCTGGGTCTGTTGCTGATACTTATGAAAACAATGTGAACACATTATATAGACTTATTGAGAGATTAAAAAGCTTGGACATTGAAAATTCATATTTGAAAGAATGTATATCTAAAAGTATTGTTCCTAAAGGGCTTAGGGTATACAAATATCCAAATAATGTTAAGCCTGGTAGTATTTTTCATAAAGAATTGGTTGAAATATTTAACAGATGTGGACTTGACATTTTAAAAAAGTATTAGAGGTGAAAATGATAGAAGTAGAAAAGATTTGGTGAAAGAAATTGACTTGCTGAATGAAAGCGTGATTAATGACTTAATGCATACTATTCCAGCTGAGAGAACTAAATATGATGACATTAGGAGGGATATAGAAGCCCACTGTAATGTGTTAGTCACAAGGAAAATTAAAAAAACTGGAAAGGGATATTAAGGACTATGCCAATAATACAAGTTACCCTGACCCTAGAGGCAGAGTCAGGTTTTGGGAGAAGGAAAATAACAGGGTTGAGGTAGTAAACGAAATGCCTAGGTAGGACAACAAGTAGGCGATCTTGATGATTTCGCTGGCCGAGAGCCCCCTCCCCTCCCAAGAAGATCAGAAAGAATAAGAAATAGGAATGATCAAGGATACCAGCTGTACCAAAATTTTTGCAGGGGCAGAGGAAGGGGTAGAGGGAGATACTAAGCAATGTTGTATCACCCACCCTGACTTAGATAATGACATCATTAAACAGGATGTAGGAAACCCATACAGATTCATAAAGGGAGATTTCAGTATATATAATTTCAGCCATGTGACATTAAAAAAGAATGTTTTAGTCTTCTCTCTAAGGGGCTGAAATATATACCCTCTAGAAAGGGGATTTGACAAAAATCCTTTTGGACATAAAAATGTTTACTAGGAAGATTAATTTTGAACTTATGTTTAGTGACAATAGGAACCTGGAGCTCGGTGGACTAAGGAGAAAAAGTGTCTATAACCCACCTTTACACCCCCAAATTAAAAACTTTGAAACTGTAGTGGAAAATGAGGTCAGGAAAAACTTTTACAAAGTAAGGTACGAGAATAATTCGGAAGAGGATGAGAGAAAAGTTTTAAATGAGTTAAGGCAAGACAAAAATCTAAGAGCAATGAAACCTGACAAAGGGGTTGGGATAGTGCTAATGGACTGCTTAACATATGAAGGGAAAATGAATAATATTTTAAGGGATTTTTTTAGATACTCTGTGGTATCTAAGAATGAGGTTAACATCGCCTACAGGAGAATAGACATGGCACTAGAAGACCTCCAACTAGAAGGTTTAATAGATGCAAAGACTTTTGAGTTTTTGAAAGTTGAGAAACCAAGAATCCCTACAATGTTTGGGATCCCTAAAGTACATAATAATGGAAGGGACCCACCATTCAGACCAATAGTGTCAGCAGAAGGGTCGAAAACTTTACCTCTAGCAAAGTATGTTGACAGTAAATTAAAATCATTATGTTTGAAAAAGAACATTTTAAGAGATTCCTGGGATTTTTTAAGATGTCTCAAAAAATAATTGTTTTGTAATAGCATTTCTTTTTTAACAATAGATGTAGTTGATTTATTTCATCTATCCCTCACCAAGAGGGTCTTTTATTGTTGGAAGAGACTATATAAGAAGATGGTTCACGTTCACACAATGAATGTACAGTGGTTATGCAACTTATTGACTTGGTGTTGAAATACAATTTTATTTATTTTAAAAGAGAATTATTGCATCAGATAAAAGGGGTGGCGATGGGAGCAGCCTGCGCCCCCCACATACGCAAATTTAGTCTTGGCAAGGTGGGAAGAAAAGGTAGTTTTAAATTCTTTATATACTGAAAACTGGATTTTATATAAAAGATTTTTAGATGACATATGTATTTTATAAACTGGGCCGGTGGATATTATCAAGGATTTTATTGTGTTTTTAAGCAACACTACAGAGTTTTTAGAATTCACATATAATGTTAGCCAAGAAAACTGCAATACTTGGATGTTGAGATAAACAAGAAGAATAACGAATTCAGCTCAAAAGTGTTTAGAAAAAGCACATTTTCAAACTCTTGCTTGCACTGCAACAGTGCACACCCCGTACATTACAAGAAAAATATTGTCAAAGGGCAATACGTTAGAGCAAGCAGAATGACATCTAATAATGAGGAATTTATAAAGGAGATGAGTTTACTAAGGCGATTCTTTATAGGTAGGGAATATCCTACTTGGCTGATAGACCAGATATAGAAAGAGGTCTGTGAAGGAAGAATAAATAAATTTAGGCCTACTTTAGGGATTAGCCTCGACAACCAAGAGAATGAAAATCAGGTGAGACAAGATACATATGGAAACGCCTTGGTAACAGAGTACAACGGAAGCTCAAGTTTGATTAGATCTATATTACATACCGAATGGAACAGATTTGTTGCACTTACAGATTTAGAAAAGTTAACTAAAAAGGAATTAAAAGTGGTGTTTAGAAATTCATTAAGTTTGAAAAACTCATTAGAGAAAGATATAGGACAGAACATTGCAACAAAGAAGAGAAAAGGAACATTTAAATGTGGTCACTGTGCCCAATGCACTTATATAGTAAATCAAGAGAGTATTCACTTGGAGAGTATGAATACACAATTACAAGTAAGGAATATAATAAATGTGACTACAGTGGCCTTATATATTTAGCTAAATGTCAAATTTGCCAGGCATTTTATGTTGGCAAAATGGAGCGTAAACTTCGACGAAGAATATACGAGCATATTTATGAAATCCAGATTCATAAAATCATCAATGCCTTATTTAAGCACAAACAAAAATGCACTAATGCACACTGCAAGTTTTTTGTCTTAGAGAAAGTGAAAATGGATGGGAGGGGTGGTCTGTGGGAGGAAACCATAGAATATAAAGAGCTATGGTGGTAGATCACCCTTCAAGCTAATAAACTTCCAGGGCTCAGTGACAATATTTCTATTGCTCCTGTGCTAAAATTAAGGGGAGCCAAGCTATAATGATGTTTTATTGAAGAATGTTTTTATTGGGTTTTATGATGTGATTTATTGTTAAAATATGTTTTTATAACTTTTTTTATAACATTTAATTATTTTTAAACAGCATTTTTATGAATGAAATATGTATTTTTAACATATTTTTAACATACTTAACATATTCAACATATATATTTATTTTTTTACTCATTGGAAGTTATATATGAAATCAGAATGAGTTTTAATTTCTCACCAATGTAATGCAAAACCACTAAGCAATATTATGTTTGTATTCAGCTGTTAGAATGTGTTTATTAGAATGACCACTAGAGAGAGCTTCAAGTTCATTTTTATGGACATTATGCATTTGTTTAGTTTCAAGCAAAGAATGCATTTATTTTAAAGAGTTTTAGCCTTAAGTAAAAGTATTCTGAGTTTATGTTTTATTATGACCAAGTAGGCAGTTATTTATGTTTTATTCTTCTTTTTTATTCACATAAAAAGATGTGTATGTCACAATTACCACAGAGGTGGCAGTACACTAAACATCAAAAGTGTGATAAGAGACTTAGGGACACAGGTGGACAGTGGTCTCACCTTCGATAACCACATCGCCACAACAGTCAGGAAGTCCTTCTATGTGGCACACCTCATCACTAAGGACTTTTCATCCAGAAAAAAGGAGGTCATTGTCCCACTGTACTTATCCCTCATTAGACCCATTATAGAATACAATGCCCCATTTGGTATGTACCTCTCAAGACATCTGCAACAACTGGAAAGGCTGCAGAAATACCTCACTAAAAGAATCACAGGCCTAAAGCAGATGCCCTATGCTGACCGCCTTAAAAAACTCCAGCTATACTCTGCCACATATCATCTACTCAGAGGCGATTTCTGCTTAACATACAAGGCCATGTCAAACCCACAGCTGTTGGACATGCTACACTTAAAGAAATCCCAATCCCTTAGAGCCACACGCTCCAGGGATCTAAACCTTGTCATCACAATAAACAAAACATGCTGGAGGGATAGGTTCCTGACCCAGAGACTCCCCAGACTCTGGAATAGACTGCCAATACATGTCAAGCAGAGTGCCTCTTTGGCCCTCTTCAAAAGAAACCTTGACGATTGAATGGGAGAAAGGAAATTCACCCCGGGGATCATGTCAGTTGCCCTGATAGACAGGGGTCCAGGGAAGTAAATATTGTGGGAAGAAATAGCCAGGGAATTGTTATGTCTAGGCTTCTATAGGACCTAGGGTCAATAGCCTAGTACCAACCTATGAACCATGATAGGGAAAAGTGGCTAAGATTCAGGTTGGCAAGTTCAGTGAGCAGTTTCTGGTGAGAAACTGCCTCAAAGGTCTTAGAGAGGTCTAAGAAGATAGACAAGACACATTTCCTAGGTTTCTTTGCTGGTTTGCAGTGTCAGTGAAGCTAAGGAGTGCAGTTGTGGTGTGATATGGGTGAAACCCATGTTGGGTGTGAGATAAGAGGTTGTAACAAGTAGGCGGTTTAAAAGCTGTGCGTGAATACATTTTTCTAATATTTTGGAGAGGGGTGGTAAATGGCAATGTGTCTATAGTTAGTTCTGTGCTATTGCCCCCTTTGTGTAAGGGAATGATGTATGATATTTTCCAATTTAGTGGAATTTAAGTTTTGAGGATAGAGTGATTAATCAGGATTGAGACTGGGGAAGTGATGGCATCTGCTGCTATCTTTAAAAATTCAGAAGGTAAGTTGCCTGCTGCTAGGATAGTGGGTCTGGGATTTTTAATTAGTTTTTTTATAATATGGGCTGGAACAGGTTTAAAGGCAATGCTGGTACTGGATGGATTATTTGTGGTTGGAATAGTTGGTGTAGTTTGATGACAGTCAATTAGGGAGTGAATTGAGTTTGTGAAGAAGGTATTAAATTGTGAGGCTATACTGTCGTTTGATGGAGCTATGTTAGGTTTGGGGGTAGAAGTATCACCTGGTTGTACCAGTTTTTTTACGGTTGACCAAATGTTTTAGGATTGTTATGGTTAAGTTGTTGGGTAGCTGTATAATAATTTTTTTTTGTCAGATTTTATTTGTAGAGTTGTAGGTTTTTGTAGTTTTTGTTGCTTTTCCAGTGTAACAAGACTGTGTCCCTTTGTTTAAGTAGAATTTTCATGTCGTTAGTGAGCCATGGTGCGTAATGCTTTTTTAGTCAAGCAAATCTACAAGGGGCTAAGCTATTTAGGATGTCAAGAAAGGTGGTGTTAAAGTGCTCTATGGCAGCATCTAGGGGAGGGTTTTGAGGAGTGAACAATTACATTGTTGTAACAGGGAAAGAAATGTTTGAGCACTGAATCTCTTTTTGTTACGGATTAGTTAGATACATGGTTGTCTGTGTGGGCTAGTGTTGTGTGGAGGTATGCAGGGAGGTGATTGCTAATATTGTCTGGTATGCAACCAGCTTGATAGGAAACTGATGGTTTATTAGTAAGGGTCCACTCTGGACTAGATTGTCTTTTGGAGTGTTTATCGATTCTAGTTGCTTCTTGAATGAGCTGGGAGAAGCACTGTAGGTTTGAAAAGAGGGTGGGATTATTGGAGTTGTAGGTGAGCCAATCAGTATTGAGGTCACCCATTATAATGGTTTCCTGTTGGAAGGTTTGGGTTGACTAGTGAAGTATGTCTTCAGCAGTGTTAAGGTTGTCATCTGGTGGGATATAGATGTCAATAATTATTAGATGTTTGCTATTGTTAATTTTTTGTTTGGTGGGCATAATTTCAGTGTTCTGATATGTAGGTATGTTTATGGTGATTAGTTCTAGTTCTAACTTTTGTTTGTACATTATGGCTACCCCACCCCCCTCACTTGTTTGGATGGTCACATCATTGTTGGTTCTAACCTGGAGGAAGTATTTCATTATTTTTAATTTCTCATTTGAGCCAGGTTTTTGTCAGGATTGCTATTTCAGGATAGTATAAGGAAAGTAAGGCATGGGGTCTGTGTACTTTGTTGACAATACTCCTTGGGTTTATATTTAGCAAGAGGAGGTGGTATCCCTTAGTGGGAATGGGGATGGTAGAGCAGTGTGTTGGGGTATGAGTGGTGGTGAGTTTTTGATTAAGTGTAGGGCCAAGATTTGGGTGAATATAGCCACTGAGTTGTAGTTGTGTTAGTATGTGTATACTGGTTTTCATGAGCTTGATTAGCAGTTTGTTGTGGTGAAGGATGCTTTGAGGTTTTGAGTGAGTTTGATAATATTTAAGTGGAAAATAGCCTATGTGTGTTATGCTATAAAGAACAGATGCAATTTTAGGGTTGAATTGGGCTGTGTGATGGTGATGGATGGTAGCAATGGAGTTGGGGGATAGAAGTTATGGAGTGAGTTGTGGTAAGATGTTAAGTGGAAGGTAAGAATTAGCAGGATGAAGCTTGAGGTTTGGAGGGATAGTTTAATTAGTGAGTGGAGTTTAGGAGGTGTAGACATTTTGTAATGTTAGTTGTATTAGGGATAAGAGGGAGTGATTGGCTGCAGATGAGTTTGGGGTGTGGCTAGTTGTAGTTAAGGTTGAGGGTAGTGGGGTGGGTGGAATTTGGGGTTTAGGTACGGGAGTAGAGTGGGCCTGAGTGTAGTGTGAGGGCAAATAGAATAGGTTGAGCCATGAAAAAATCTCAAGTGTTTCCCCAACCTAAACAAACCAGGCTACCTCCCAGTGAAATAGATGGAAATTTCACTGACCTCTTATGTAAAATTAAGTACTTACTAGAGTGTAAAAATACACTACTTTATCTAACAACTAGCTAGATAATGAATTCAAAGCAAGTAAAGCAGTAGAACAGGTAATGACAGGCAAAATGCACTTCTTCAGTATAAGCACAAGCAAAATCAAATAAATAATTCAAGGGATCAACAGCAGTGTAGAAAGGAAGAAACTTATTAAGCTCAATTTACAGTAGGGGTGGGCAGCTTAAAATTACCAGGTTTAAACAGTACATCAATATAGGGGATGGTGGCTGGGAAAACTAGCAAGGAATCACCAGCAGTGCTTTGGTTTATGCAGGCTTGAAGTCTTTTTTTTCAGATAACGATAAAGAGCCAGAAATTCACTGTATATTTAAGTATCACTCAAACAATTTAACCAATGAAAAACATGTGAAATGTGAAGGCTAGCTAATTTAAGTGTCTATCTCTCATATAGAACAAAAATGCCAGGTCAAGTAGATTTCTTAAAATAGAAAACAAAAAGGGAGAAGGTAAAACAGAAAGCATTATCTCTCACAGACAAGAAAGATAGGTTTACTTTCGTCACCCAACAGGGAATCACACCAGCAGTGCTTTAGTTTATGCAGGCTTGAAATCTTTTCAGACAAAGACAAAGGTTCAGAAATTCACTGTGTATTTCAACATCAATCAAACAATTTAACCAATGAAAAACATATGAAATATGCAGGCTAGCTAATTCAAGTGTCTATCTCTCACATACAGCAAAAACACCACGCCAAGCAGATGTTAAAACAGAATACAACATGGAGCAGGTAAAACAGAAAGTAGCTCTATTAGCAAGTCACAGACAAGAAAATATAGGTTTACTTTCCTCACCCAGCAGAGAATCACCAGCAGTGCTTTAGTTTACGCAACGTCTTTCAGCTTCTCTCAGTTAGTGGTCACCATAGCGGATCACCAGTCTGCAGATTGATTGGCAGTATGGTTTTTATGGTGTTGAGTTGCCAGCCCGGCACCCAACCTCCACAGATAGCACACACACACACACACACACACACACACACACACACACACACACACACACAAACACACACACACACACCTACCTGCATGTCTTTAAAACTCACTTGACCACAGGAAGGACCTGCAGCCTCCACAGAGAAGGCAGTCCAACCAAGAATCAAACCAGAGAACCTCTTGCTGTGTGGTGACAATGCTATCCACTGCACCAGCAGAACCATCAGTGCTTTACTTTAGTTCTACTGCACTGGAAGTCTTTTCACAACATAGATCTAAAAAGATTTCAAGCATGCATAAACTAAAGCAGTGCTTTAGTTTATGCATGCTTTAAATCTTTTAGATCTTAGTTTATGCATGCTTGAAATCTTTTTAGATCTATGTTGTGAAAAGACTTCCATTGCAGTAGAACTACCTCCTCTGTCAAATCTGAAATAAAGAAAGTAGGGAGATTTTAATCACATCTATAGAAAACAAACACTTATAAGCTGGCATTTATTTTTAGTAACATCACAGACATCCTTCAGTTGGAACTGTCCCTGCAGAGCAGCTTAGATAATTGTCTTTCCAACCCCTGTCACCCTTTATATAAGGATTAATGAAGCAAATGAAGCAGTAGGATTGCACTGATAATGTTTTGCTTTCAATATCTTCATAGCATTAATTTCACACTTGTAATTCTGACCACATATGTTTTCAAAGAAAGCAGTACATCTTCAGTGCAGGACAGAATGTGCCATGTATAGCCGCCAGACTAAAATCTGCACCACAAATGCACATACAGACACACACACACACACACACACACACACACACACACACACACACACACACACACACACACACACACACACACACACACACACACACACACACACACACACACACACACACACACACACACACACACACAAATACATTCACTCTGGACTTTAAAACCAACAGTCTATTTGTTTTAAAATAATATGAAAAATAATAAAATAAAATAAAAAATAAATAATCCACAAGTCATGGTGGATTTTTTTTCTTCATTTTCTTTTGTTTATTGTGTAGGTAAACTTGTCAGAAGACAGTTTTCAGCCATAATCAAAGCCAGAAAATGTTAGATTGCTTGAGTGTTCACACTGGGAATTATTTAGCAGTTGTAAGAAATGTTTCTTCCTGCAGACTGACTGAATATTTTTTCATTAGAAAAAGACTTCTGATTATCCAACTAATTGTTTACTCAAACTTTTGGTTCAGTGACAGAGTTGTACACTACCACACGCAGTTACAATTAAACATTTAACAAGGTAACATATTAGCATATATTGAGTGACTCTAAGTCAACAAGAAGATCTCTTGCTGACCCAGTGGCAAAAAGATGGCTACAGGAGTAAAATAACAATACAGAGTGGATAAATATGGCTGCATAACAACAAAACTTGCAGAAATATTTATATTATAAAACATCTTCTGTAGTGTCATTTTTTCATAGAAACAGCAATATGAGTCTTCAATAGCACCTTTTATAAATTTCAGCTAGCAAATATTTTTACCTTATTGAATACTAAATTATCAAAGCACATTTGACAAAGGGAGATACTGCCAGCACAGCTAGCTTGAATCTTGTAAATAAGTATATGTCATTTGTGGATATCAACATGATTCATGTAAGATGCTTGTGTTATAACTGCATTAAAACTGTATGTCATGTGTATATCAAACTTGTTTGTACAGACATGTGTGTTTAAAAAGGTATTTTGTAAAGTGCTGAGCTTAAAGGTGTATCCACAGTGTGCCCTGCTGGAAGAGAACAGAAATGTACATACACTATTGTAACTGTTTAAATGTATATATTTTAACAGTGGAAACTAGAACACAGGAGGTTAACTTTAGCCCAGCAAAACTTCAGAAAAATAGCTGAAATTAAATTACATTATGGCAGCTACAGACACAATGTCTGTGCTGAAAAGTTTTCTGTATTGTATTTAAAGTGAAATAATTACTAGTTTTGAAATGTGAAGGCATGCAATTGTTTTATGACTTCCTGCATCTGCTAAAGTTTTGAGGTCTGTGTATCTTCATAACTAGATGCTGAATACTGCTAGCTTCCAGCATTGGGGGGTTTCACTTGGGATAGAATCAGATGACAAAAACTGATGTCAGTCTGCAAGCTATCCCAGCAGTAATATTTGATATATTACTTAAGAAGTCTCTTAAAGAGACACAGTATTCTGTATTCTGTCTTTGACCTGAAAACATCTAGAAGACCAATTCTCCACACATCTGCCTTGCTCTGATGAAGTAAGTTTCTAGGGTATAGTAGTCAGGAATATGGGAAAGCTTAGTTTAGATATTTTTCTTTATTTATTTGAGACTGTCCTGCAATGTTGTTTTAAATATTTCATGTGATTTTGAACTCTGATATCACTGTAAATATATACTGAGTATTTTTTGTTCTTTTATTATTTATTATTAAATATATTTAAACCTAACATTGTGGTTGATCTGTCTAGAGATATTTACGTTCTGAGAGTACTTGCATATTTATTTGGTGACACTGTGTATGGCACTCCTAATAGCCTTGCTCTTGGTCAAACTACCATTTGTATTGATAGTAACATTAAACAGTAAGATTGGACACCCTTTGTTAAGGGCCTTAAAGTAGCTGACAAGGAGCTGGCTGGTGGAAGTGATAACTACCTTATAGTCTGGGCAAAAGGGGGCACAGCTAGTAAACCTGTGCCAGCCTTTCCCAGGTGTGTGTGTGTGTGTGTGTGTGTGTGTGTGTGTGTGTGTGTGTGTGTGTGTGTGTGTGTAAATCAAACCTCAAAAAGTGTGTTTGTCAGCTACTTGGGCAGGGACATGAAGCACTGGTTGGACAAAGAGGGTGCTGGAGATCTTGGCTTGGCCACTCAGTTGAGATCTCAACTCTATAGCTGTGGCATTGGGGTGTCTTATTGGAGATCTGGAGAAAGAGGGAGAAACCAGCCCTGGACTGACAATGGTCTCTGTGTGCTCTTAAGGGAAACTGCACTTGATGCAGAAAGCTGTATCTGGAAATACTGTGTGTGTACTTGTCATCCTCCCAGTGTATGTCCCCCACTGTTGCCAGTGGTGAGGATTGAGGCTACTTGATTACTGGTCCAGTGGTGGGGCATCACAGCACAGTCTATCAAAATGAACAGACTGCATCACTATGTTCAGTATACTGCCAAATTACCACAGGCACATAAATAACTTTTTTTTTGAGGGTTGAACATTCCAGTACCAATCATTTGTGGGCTGATCTACAAACACACACACACCTCACATACATACACACACACACACACACACACACACACACACACACACACACACACACACACACACACACACACCTGCTATTACAAATTTGAGGATGACTAACTAAAGAACAAATGGATAATTGCAGTCCTTGGAGATGCCGGCACCTGAATTAAAAATATTTAAAAAATAGAGGAGTGAGACTACCCATGGGCTTGACCTGTGCAAATTCATGTTTTACTGTGCCTGCACTGAATTGTACAATATGCATATTTATTCACTCAATTTCAGCCCCTTGTATGATGCCAGGTTACATTTTGTTTATTTATTTATTTTTATTTTACTTATTAATAAACCAGCTAAGCATAGCTAGGGAGGGGGAAGGGGCAATTGACCTTGGTGGAAGATGTTAGGGGAAAGATGAGCAGATCTAGTTTTATAGGTTCATAGGTTAGTACGAAGCTAACTGCCCTTGCGAGCCATTTTAAGCCTAGCCAGTTATCCCTTGTGAGACTCAAACACTGTACCTTGTGTTTGTAAGGCAAACACCTTAACCATTAAGCCACCCTCCCACCTTTTATTTTTTGGGTAGGACAGTAGAACATGAGAGTGTCATGACCTGGTGCCTCTCGTTAGGAGAGAGGGAAGGAGAGCCAGATAGGACAACAAACTATTTTCTTGCTGCCACATAGAGCATGAGGCCATTGAAGAGGTGCCAGACTGGACAGTAAACCTTTTTTTGAGGGGTGTGAGTTCAGGGACAGGCACCATGAACTAAATGGTCAGCTACTGCTCCTGGTCTGAGGACCCGTTTCAGCTTTGAGTGAGGCCAAAGGCAGCAAATGTACGGTAACATTTACACTGTATTAATACTTTGATAACATTTAAACATAAATAAGTTTGTTAAAAGGGCACTTAAGAATGAATGAATAAAGATAAAACAGATAATTGCAGAATAAAGTTAATGCAATTACAGATACTAGACTGGTGTACCTGAAGGCATATAATTTGGTGTACTATGCAGAACAAGACATTGATACATGGTGTGTCTCTGAATCACCAACCTCTACTACTCCATTCAAAAGGAAATAATTATGAATTATACTTTAAGATATTTATTAATGGTCAAATATTATGACAAAACATTTCCTGGAAGTTAGAAACTTGCTTTATGTGACCACACAAAGGCTACTGCAGAAATGAGAGATGACATGCAGCTGAAAAGTAATTATCAATTCTAAGTAGGAATTTCACAGTCCAAGCAGTAACTTAGTAAGAAACCCACTTGTGCAAATGACAGGGCTAGTGGGGAGAGAGCTTTGCAGGTGATTATGGCTAGGGATTACTTGAACACTTGTAGCGAGCATCTACAATTCATGTGCATGCTAATGAGCTACATTGCAATGGTACAAGGTCAGCTGGAAGCCACAATAAGTGTCTCCAACAATGTTTCTATCCATTTTAATTCATTGAAATGGGGAAGAAATGGTATTATAGGAAAGTCAGAAAAGGGGGACCAGCAAGCAGTGGAATATACATGAAGAGACCAAGAAGGTAAGAGTCAGAGTGGAAGAGGGGACGAAAGGTATACTCTTTGTGGGAGAGGTGTCCAGTTTTTATGAAGGGTAGATAAGGAAGGGTGAAAAGGGAATGGAAGGAAAGGGCAGGTATGGATGCAGGGGCACACATGCAAACATAAAACACAGACAAAAACAACACGTGAGGTGAAGACACAAAGGTTGGTGTTTGACAGTAGATGTAATGACATTCAGACAGAGGGGGGACAAGTGATGATGAGAAGAACTGGACAAGAACTAGGGCAGGATGGTGACACTCAAGAAGGTGAAACACCTGGATGGGAGACTGGGTGAGTACCCCACCTCCTGACCAAGCTGCATTGGCTACACACAGAAAGAGGTAGTCACCACTAATTTCTAATAAAAAAGCGCTGCCGACACAGAGAAGAAATGTCTTGGCTACACCCCAGGTTTTTGAGTTTAATTAGTAACTTAGATACCTGCTATTGCTCAGCAAGGGGTGAGGGGTGAAGGAGGTAAATTAGCATACACATTTCTCTTTAGGGGAGAGGTGGAGAGACTGGGTCTGTATATAGTGTATCAGTCTGAATCCTCAGTGGAGACTGGAAATCACAGTTGGGGTGCAGTCTACAGGAGGGTCAGGGGCCAGGGCCACTTGATTATACTGCATGCTGAGACATGAACATCCATCACCAAGGATCCCTGCATGGCATCTCCTTGGATGTAACCATTCTAGTCATAGGTGACTCCATAGTGAGACACAATGTTGTAGCACTCACCAGGATGAAAAAGAGAGGGTCACACTTAGCTGCCTATCAGGTGCCACGATTTGACACATCATACATGCACTCATGTCCTTACATGACAATTACACATATGGCACAGTCATAGTGCCTGTGGGAACAGTGGCATGGGTGGAGGGGTGAGAGGAGCAGTCCATCCCAGGTGGCACTTTTGGGACTGGCACTGTCACATACTTTAATTAAAAAGGGCATTCTTTTTTAAAAATGGTCCAGTCACATATGTGAGTGCATTGTCCCATGACTTCCTGTTCTTGTGCTGGATCTGCTTTACTTTGGAGTGTGTGTGTGTGTGTGTGTGTGTGTGTGTGTGTGTGTGTGTGTGTGTGTGTGTGTGTGTGTGTGTGTGTGTGTGTGTGTGTGTATGTATATGTGTGTGCATGTGTGTGCATCTGCGTGTGTGTGTGTGTGTGTGTGTGTGTGTGTGTATGTATATGTGTGTGTGCATGTGTGTGTGTGTGTGTGTGTGTGTGTGTGTGTGTGTGTGTGTGTGGGTGTGTGTGTGTGTGTCCAGGTATACCTGGTGGTTAGTGCTACTCAGGCTCAAACAACAGCCTGTATTCTCTACGCATACCACCACTTGTGGTTCAAGGAGTTGAGTCCACAGAATGTCGGGAATGTTTGGCTTGGCTCATACTTTTGGTCTGTTCCTCTTAAAATTTGTGGTTTTCTGGCAAATCAGTGAGGACTGAATTCACTAAGTAATAACAGCCATTTAAGTTTCAGTCTTTCTATCTTTCAGGAAACACATGGTAACACAAAACATTTTATCCAGTTCAAGTATATGTTTGATTATCCAAACTACCCTAGGTTCTAGTTGGTTTGAATAATCGACTCTCTACTGTACAAGAAGATGTTCCATTCTTGTGTTGCTGTCTATATCTCTGTATTTCCTACAGCCTGTCCACCTCATCTTATATCAGTACAACATGCAGGTAAGCTTATAAGCATGAGAAATATGAACTACAAAGAATTAGTGAAAATGAAGATGATTTAACAGTGTGATGTCTAGATGCCTAGAAACTATGAACCTGTTGTCATTTTGTCATCCATTCCCTATTGCAGTATTACCACCTTATCACTTTTTTAATGTAACACAGGCAATTTATTCTTTAAGGGAAACAGGCACTTTATTTGTAGATGAAACAATGAAATATAAAGTTGTTTGCCAACAGCAACCTCTTCATTAGTTACAGATCCCTTTAATGTGGAATTATTTAGATGACTTTTATTTCTAAAGAGATTGTGCATATTTACTGATATAAGTGGATTGTAATGACAGAAGTCTGAGTACAGTTTTATGATGGAAATGTTCTGAAATGGGCAGTTTTGTCATTATTGGTTCATGCATTTTGTTCATTACTTACTGGAAAAATGTTCAAAACAATAAATTTAAAACACGCTCTAACAAGTGTGCTGCATTATACAAGAAATATAATTTAATACAATCAGAAAGGTGAATCATAGAACACACTTATGTTTGCATGGTCCTAAATATCTGTGCAAGGGGCCTATGATTTGAAAACTGCCCAAAAGTAAACTTTATCCGGCACTGGCCAGATGAAAACAGCCCAAAGGTAAACTTTATGCACCACTGGTCAGATGCATTTTCTTTGAATGTGGGTTTTAATGGTGTTTCAATGAATATGAGTTTCAAGGGCAGAGAAATTTTAATGCTAAGTCTGTTTTCATTGTGAAACTGTATTGCTTTGTTTAGCAGATGTCTATCAGTGTTTATGCTATAAAATTTAAAATAAAAGTTTTAAATTAAATCCAAATAATCTTTGTAGAAGTAAAGCATAAAACAGATTGCACGTTACATTGTTTATGGTAAATGGGGAGAAATAGCAAAGTAATGGGACACTGGAATGGCTGCAGGGGGGCGGTGTATGGGGGGCCCCATTTGACCATGTTTTTGTGAGGGAGGAGGGGCAGCAAACTCAAATACAGCCCCGGGTGGCACAAACTCTAACTACACCACTGAATGGGAATAAACAACTTGAGACATACCTCCCCAGATTATTTGAAGAGAGGAATGATGAAGCCCTCAGAATATGTGACCAAGGCAGGTATGAATGTAGCCTTGAGCAGATTTTTACCATCACTGTGAATGATGCCACAATACGAACAAAAGATTTTTGACTTTAATGATTAGCTTAACTTCTAGTGTCATTAAGGGGGGACAATATATATTAGACGGTTTACCATCAGAAGGTCAAACCTGACCCCATTGAATGATGGGATCATCGACCCCTTTCCGCAAAACTGATAATGTCGAATTCTGGCATTGTCAAAATACGATTCGCTGTAAACCTCAGAACGTGCTTTAACATGGGTTGAGATGAGGGCGAGATTCGTAATTCGACAATGTCGGGTTCGACATTGTTGCCGTTCGGCCTCCAGACTTTGACTGAAGTGGGTTCGACCAAACCCACTTCGACCTTCTGATTGTCATCCTATTAGACATGGTAGATAGTCCTACCATGTCTATTGGCCTGCATCTATCCTCCCAAGGCTTTTATGTACTGGTTAAAATCTTGTCAACTCCCTTAGTGCTTTTTTAGGCAATGTCAGTCTTCAAAAGCTTCTAACTTAACAAAACAAAATCTGGAAAACATAAAGATATTGCTGCTCAGTGCTAGGAGCCGCACAAAACAATTTCACTTCCTATACTCACTGCTTACACTGGAATGCATCAATATATGCATCAGCACAGAGACTTGGTTCAAGACAGTTTACAGCACACAATCAGTGTAGGGTTTCAACACCTACTACACATTCAGGTCCGCCGCACTGGGTGAAGGTGCTAAAGTTGGTGGTGTCTCTATATTTATAAAACAAAATTTCAGCTCCAGGCTCATTAGACAGGATGATGACTTGAAACTTCTCCACATTTAGCTTACCATTAACAAAACCACCTTATCACATCATAGTTAACTACTATACGACCTCTTCTATGCCCCCCTTGGCCCATACCACCTAACTAACTAGTATGAAGTCCATCTACATTATGCCAAAAAAAATTCTCCTATGGGACTTCAATTACTCTCCATTAACTGGGAGACTTATACATCCACTAACAAGTAGGTCCAGAGATTACTGGACTTCATAAAGACAAACTCCCTGAAACAGTTAGTCCATACACCAACTAGGCAAGATAAAATCCTGGACTTGGTGATCATCAATAAGGAATAGCTTTGTTCCCCAATAACTGTAGCTTCCTCTTTAATCAGACTGGACCATAAGTCAGTCACATTTATCGTAACACTGAAAAAAGAAGCATCTTCAAATACCCCAGTATTCAGAGATTATGCAAAGTGTAATCTACTAACATACTCTTTCAACATGATGTCCCCACTGCATGTGCAGAATCCTTTACTGCCAAATTCTTTGCACATGTGAATAGCTGCATAGATGCATCTGTCCCCCTCTGAAGTATATACAATGCCAAATTTAAAAATAAACCCATGCAGTGAGACCTAAATATAAACAGTCCCTACAATAAAAGAAAATAAGTTTTAGCATAAATAAAGACATAGGTGATCTCCAAACCCTGGATCTGACCCAATTCAGCTTCATCAAGGGCAGATCCTGCTTGTTGAACCTGGTTTGAAAATGTGAGCAGTACCATTGATGAGGGCAAATATGTGCACATAGCATACCTTGACTTGACCAAGGCCTTCAACACAATCCCACACTCAGACATTACCAAAAAACATAGCAAACTGAATGTAAACCCCTTTGTTGTAAGATGGGTTGCCAACTGGCTCACAAACTGGTCACACACTATCAAAATGGGTGACTCCACATCAACCAGCAGGTCTGTCACCAGCGGGGTGCCACAAGGGTCAGTGCTGTGCCCTCCACTGTTTGGTATATACTTCTCAGAAGTTCAGGCCAAAATTAAGGGGCTGTGGCTGACCAAGTCTGCAGATGATTGCAAACTGAGTGCAATTATCGAATCCCCAAATGATGTCAGTATAGCTCAGGAGGGTCTTACACAGACCAACAACTAGTGCCTAAGTCATGGTCTCAAACTAAATGCTTAGAAATGCATTATGATTCCCTTCGGTAAAAACAATGTCCCTTCACGCTATCAAATTAACAACAATACCCTATGTACCAACGAAGTCATAAGGGATCTGGGATCACAAGTAGACTGCAACCTTAACTTTGACCACCATGTGTCTACTGTAGTAAGGAAGGCTTTCTATATAGCGCACTTGATTAGTAAAGGCATCGCCTCGAGTGCAAAAGAGGTTATAACCTTTCTATACTCAGCGTTAATCTAGTCCATAATTGAGTATAACATCCTTTTTGGTATGTACCACACAAAGCACCTGTAGCAATTGGAGAGACATCAGAGGTCTCTAACAAAGTAGTTCAAGGGACTCCAGCACATGCCCTACACAGACTGACTAAAATACCTGTCACTATACACAGTATCATATGGACTTCTTAGGGGAGACATATCCCTGGTTTACAGAGCAATTTCCACTCAAACCTAATGAAATTGCTGCACATCTGTAAATCAAATGGGACTAGAGCTACCAGTTTCAGGGACCTAAATATGGCCTGTGACTTGAGTAAGATGTGCCGGAGGGACAGATTTGTCTTCCAATGTCTGCCACATCTTTGGAATAGGCTGCCAATTCATGTGAAACAGAGCACCTCTATGACAGCGCTCAAAAGGAACCTGGATGAGTGGGTGGGGCACTGTAAATTCATACCAGGATAGTCTCCAGAACCCTCCTGGGCATGGCAGTCATTACTAAATACAATCCTGTGTATTGATTAGAGTTGCTTCTGGCTTTTCCCCCTTTTTGCCACACAGCAGAACTCCGTCCTCTAATGATTGGCAGTAGATTTTCACGTGTCGACTGCCACAGGCGACGCATAACCCTCAAACGAAGGTTTCATTATATTATGTCTCCCACACAGAAAGAAAGGCGTTTGAGAAATCGAACAGGACAACATCTATCTGGGAGAGGGCGAAACGCGCTACTGCAGCACCACCACCACAGCTGTATTTTGATTAGAGTATTTATGATATTACATTGGGATGAAATGGCTAGGCTTGAAATGACCTCCAGGTCAATATCCTAGTAACCTCCTATGATTCTAAGATCCTATAATCCTATGAAAAATCTCATTCTATAAAATAATAAATGTAACTCAAGATGTCAGAAACACTCTTACTGAACTTAACAAAGAACTCCAGTCCCTGATAAAAAAAACCACAGCTAGATATGAGGTAAAATAGCCACCCAGGCAAAAGACAAACATAGTCTTCTTTAAATATGTTAGAAACCTCAGAAACAATGCTCAGCACTGCACAGAGCTTATAGCAAATGATATTGTATACTTCGAACCTGAGTATATTAACCATTCTACTTGTGGATAAATGTAATTCTGACTTCCTTTCTCCTCTCTCCCCTACATTCTCAGCTCACACACCTGCATCTACATCCAATTTGTTTTGTTTTATACAAATACATACTAATCCTGTAAAGACAGACTAATTTTTTAAACTTTATTAGCTTAGCAGGTTCAAGTACTAGGCAAATTAGTCTGCAGATTGCAGACATATCTGGCTAATAACCAGAAAGTGATCAAATGTGAGTCTCAAATCCTGTACTTTGTGGCTGCAAGGTAAATCCTTAACCATTATGCCAAACTCCAACCATAACTTTCTTTAAATTTCCAAGAACAAGTCCTCAAAGTAATTTCCAAGGCTAAGAACACTGTTTTATGGGACAGAATAAAATACTAGGCTGCTTACGGCCAGAGTAAAATAGGACCTTTCAACCCCCCTACAGAGGTTATTCAATATTAGCTTCCAAACAAACACTGGGCTGGACAAATGGACAACAGCAACAGTCATCCCCCTGCATAATGGTGTGGAATCAGTGGACCTGAGTAATTACCGACCCATATCTTTGAACAGCCTCACCCATAAGGCTGTGCAGAGGATCACTATACAATTAATAATAAGTAATCTACAAACTCTTGACACAAGCCAGTACAGTTTTGTTAATGGCAGATCCTGTCTGCTTTACCTGGTTGACTTCTTTGAAATTATTACTGAAGCAATGGATGAGGGGAAATCAATAGACACTACACATCTAGATCTTACAAACCTATCCAACATCATCCTGCTCCCAGGAATTATTGATAAATTCTCCCAGCTAAATTTTAATCCCTGTGTAACTCACTGAATAAACAGCAAGCACAGATAGTCCTAGTGAGCAAAGGTCGAGAGAGTACAAAATAAACAATGTGAACGGCATAAAACAAACTCCACCACCACAGCTGGAATGTGCAAAACTTTAATATAAAAACAATAAAAGCCAATAAAAGAAGGTAAGCACTTTCATGGCTCATAGTTGCTTCTTCAGACCATAAAACAACCAATAAAGTGCTTCTAAACTTAAAATACAAACTGACCAATCAAAAATCAAAACAAGCCACATGTCTCCTACTACAGATAGAGTAACCTGAGCTCAATCATAGAACTCCATTCATAAAAACTTCATTCATTAAGAGGTAACCAATAAAATCACTGCCTCAAGCCATGTGCTCGCAAGACTGGTTTGATAGATAAAGTGCCATTCAAATCAGGAGGCAAATCAGCTTTAAGTAAAATAATCCATCTGAGTTCAGTACATTCTGTAATATTTTTAATGTCACCCCCCCTCTAGTGGTTCATTCAATATTCTCTAAAACAGTAAATTTAAAACAATGTGCAGGGCCAAAGTCAATAGCATGTCTAGCATATTTTTATGATTGTATTAAAACATATTGGGATGAAATTGGTAAATTTCTCCAAGCCCTTTATAATGATTCATTTGTCTTGTCAGAATCACTAATTTTCCTGAATGTACATGAAACAGTAGTTATGAACAGAAAAGATCAATATCTTTTATGGACTATTTTGGCTGTAGCCAGAAAGTGTATCACAAGAAAATGGAAATCCCCAACCCTTCCATGTTTTGAAGACCTTTTGTCCCTACTGAAAGAAACAGCGCAAAAGGAGATAAAAGTCAAGGAAGAAAGAATTTTTCCCAGAAAGTGGACAGATAACCCTTGGAATAAAATACTTACACTCATTGAAACATCACAGATGGATACAATCTCCATCATATGAATTCAAAGAGTCATAGACTTTTGTTGATTTGTGAAATAATAAGAGATAAGAAGCATTTACTGAATATTCTTTTTTCTTCTTTGAATTTTTTATTTTTTTTTCTCTTCTTTGGGCCACTTGTAAATATTGTAAATAATGTTATTGTTCTACTCATTATTATTGAATTGTAATCTAATTTACTGTTTTCTTTGAAAACAAATAAAAATTATTTGAGCAAAAAAAATAGCATGTCTAGCTAAAGCATTTGTCGATTTCTTATACTGAATGTCATCTATACATTCTAGAACTCTCTTTTTCAACATCCAGTTGGTTTTTCAACATAAAAGCACTGCAGACTTGACACATATCATAATAAATTACATTTAAATATTTACAATCAGCAAAAAAAGCAAAATAAATATGATACAAAATAAATATGATAATTCAGAGAAGGGTGTTCAACGGAGCTTGTAACCCAAATATATTTACATACTTAACAGGATCAGTATGGAAAAGTGCCACTGCAATCAGAGTGGACAGATCTGAAAAATTTAGATAATTTGTAACATAATTCTTGTTTTAATGATTTGTTGTAAAGAAAAAAAAAACTTGGGTACAGGTCCCAATGCCTTCATGATCATATTGTCAGTCATATATATTTTTATTTATTTTTTTATTTTACATTTGTTGACCGGGCTAGTCTAACTGGATATATGTCCATTTTCAGTAGAGGCCCGGGGAGATAAGCTCCAAGAGAATTTAGTAACAAAAAAATGCTAGTACAATACATTAACAAAGGGTAGAAGCTCAATTACATAACTATCTAACAAACTTATCGCATATACAAAGAAAATCTCAACAAGACAAGGATAGGTAAATAAAGAAACTAAATACAAATCTAAAATTAAGAAAATATTAACAGGACAGGTCAGTTAAATATAGCAAGTCTAAAGTTGTATATATTATAAAGGAGGATTGGAGTTAGTACTGAGAGATTAGCAGGTAAACAGAGCCCAGTAAATAAGGGAAGGTTAATTAGGTTTAGAACCGGGGCATAACCAGTGTGTTCTAAGGTAAGTTTTCAGTTTATTTTTGAAAAGTGATAACGAGGACAGTGATACAAGTTCACTGGGAAGTAGGCTCCAGGATTTTCCAGCAGTATTAGAGAATAGAGAGTCACCGGCCATGTTGCTGGATTTACATATACTGACAAGTAGTTTATTTGATGAACGTAAGGTATTGAGATTGTTATAGGGGGTAATGAGGATAGAAAGTATTGGAGTATTGGTTGGTAGGTAAAGGATCTTGTGGGCAATTGTTGGTGAAATTTAAGCTGATTTTGTAGCTCAAGCCATCCTAGCTGTTTTAGATTAGTGCAGTGGTGAGTTCTAAAAGGATTTCCAGTAGCAAATTTGGCAATGTTGTTGTAGGAGGTTACCATTTTGTGGAGGTTATTTTTTGATAGATTAGTATATATAGGTGAGGCATTGAGGAATGTAGACATTAGATGAGTGTGGGCGATAGTTATTCTAGCTGCTGGAGTAAGGAAAGGTCTGATCCTATAGAGAGAGCCACGTTTTCTATTTACAGTTTTAATTGTATTAATGATATGGGTATCAAAGTTGAGACTGTTGTCAATTGTTACTCCACGAAGTTTGGTAGTAGGGTCAGAAGATATTAGAGTACCATTATTAGATATGACTGTGAACTCTATTGGAGAAGACTTACGTGTGGGAGTGAAGAGCAAGGGTTTAGTTTTTTGGGGGTTCAGGAGGCAACGTTGTGTAAACCATTGTTCTACTGCATTGAACACATTTTGGGTTAAGGACTGCAGTTCGGATGAAGATGTGGCTGACTATATTAGTGTGGAATCATCTGCATATTGTATACAAGTAGCCTGAGGAATTAGTAAGTGAAGGTCATTAATGAAAAGTGAAAATAGGAGAGGTCCCAGTATGGAACCTTGAGGGACACCAAGGGTAATGGGGAGGTGGGTAGATAGATTATTATCCCATAGCACTGCCTGTTGTCTATTTTCTAAGTAGAATTGGAACCATTTTATGGCCAGTGCATCTAGTGAAAGGGATTTGAGGATATTTATAAGTATCTGGTGGTTAACCGTATCAAATGCTTTTGAAAGATCAATAAATAATGCAGAGGAAAGCCTGCTGTTATTGCGGTTTTTGTTAATGCAGTCAGTAAAGGATAAGAGGGCAGTAGTAGTACTGTGGAATGGCCTAAAGCCATGTTGACACTTGGAAAGTAGGTTATTTTGGATTACATGGTCAAGTAGTTGACTATGGATGCATCTTTCCATAATTTTTGCCAGTGGTGAGAGTAAGGCTATTGGTCGGTAGTTAGAAAATTCGTAAGAGTTGCCACCTTTATGTAGGGGGATAATATGGGAGATTTTCCAGATAGTTGGGATTTGTCCTTCGCTTATGGTTCTGTTGATCAGGATGGAAATGGGATAGGCTATGGATTTGGCAGCTTTTTGCAGATATTCTGCAGGTAGTTGGTCAGCTGAGGGAGTGGATGGTTTAAGTTTTTGGATTAGGGTGGGAATTCGTGATGTAGGTACCGGCTGCAAGAGAAAAGGAGGGAGAGGGCTAGTATTAGAGGTTGTGAGAGTTGAGCTATCAGGTGATAGTTGATTTGCAAGTGTTTGAACGGCCTCTGTGAAAAAGGTATTGACGGTATTGGCAGTTTGCTTAGGATTCTCATGGTCAGATCTTTGGGGGGTTGGTGTAATGGATTGACCAGGGTGGAGTAGTTTGTTAATGGCTGCCCAAAACTTTTTGTGGTTTCTTTTGGTGAGTTTGCTGGAGTTGTAAGTAAAAGTTCCTTTTGTCTGAGAGTATAGCTTTCTTTGTATTATTTCTCAGCTGTCTAAATTTTTGTTGATCTACAGGGTTTTTAGTGGTACGCCATTTGGCCCAGACTTTATTTCTAAGTAAGATTTTTTGCTTGGTTTCCCTAGAAAGCCAAGGGGCAGGTTTAGTCCTAATTCTGATAGTTCAGGTTGGTGCATGGTGGTCAAGAATTGAACGGAATTTAGAATTAAAGTATCTCACGGCTTCCTCAAGAGGGAGGTATTTGATGGGAGACCAATCACATGCCCTAAGTTCTCTTTGGAAGAGATCAGGATTAAAGTTTTTATTGGTTTGAGTTGTCTTGAAAGTGGTTGTGGAGGGTATATTGGTCTTATGCCTGATAATATAGGTGGGTGAGTGATCACTTACGTCATCTGGGAGGGTCCCTACTTCATATGGATGGAGATGATTGTTTATGAGTATCCAATCTAAGGTACTTTCTTTCTTACTAGGTTTATTTATTCTAGTAGGGGAGGTGATAGTTTGAGAGAAACCAAATAGGTTGATATGGTTAGTAGGGTGTTCAGTGCTGCAAGACTTCCAATCAATATTAAAGTCACCTAGGACTATAGTTTCTTGGGGGAAGTTTTGAGATAGGTAGCAAAGGATATCTTCTAGGGTGTTGTTGTTATTGCCAAGAGGAAGATAAATACAGATGATATATATGGATTTGCTTGTATTGAGCTGAAGTTTAGAAATTAGGATTTCAGCGTTAGTGTCTTGAGGTAGTTTGTACTCAGATACAGTGACTTGAAATTCTGCTTTATAAAAGATAGCTACCCCACCTCCCTTTCTAGCTATACGGTCTTGTCTTATGATATTATATCGGGGTGGGATGACTTCATTGTCTTTAGTCTTGAGTTTTAACCATGTTCCTGTCAAACATAGAATGTCAAAGGAGTGTACTTCTAAGAGAGCATGGAGGTGTGCAACTTTGTTATTTATACTACGTATATTGAGGTGTGCTATAAAGAGTGAGTTAAGAGGTTTGGTAAGAGTCATTTTTGTTGAGGGATTGAGGTTTTGGGGTTGAGTGGTAGGAGTATTTGTTGGGCCTGGGTTTGGGTGAATATCTCCATCTTTTAATGAGTGGACTTGTATTCCATATCTAGGATTTGGGAATTTACTGAATAGGTTTAGAGACTTCCTAGCTTTTAGATAGATATACCTAATATGGGCTATTCTATGATATTTTGCTAGTAGGTAGTTGGGTGTAGAAGTTATGTTAGCATGGATACTGGAGATAATTAGTGATGGTGTAGCAGTTTGCTTATAGGGGTAGTGAAATTGTAAATGTAATGGGTGTTTGTAGGAGGTAAGGAGGTAGGCTGCTGTAAGAGAGGGTAGAAGTATGACTAGAAGTAGCAGTTTTAAATATACTGTGGTAGGGAGTTTAGACATTGGGATGATTTAGTTGCAAAGTGGTATGTAGGAGGTAAGAAAGAGTAATAAGTGTGTATGGAGAAAGGTGAAGGTGTTATGGGGAAGTGGTAGGGAGTAGCTAGAGAAAGAGGGAATAGTTGTAGTAGCCTTATACAGTTGATCCTTGAGGGTGGTTCACTAAGAATAGGGAGTGGTTAGCTAATGATTGGATTCTAAGGGAAAGAGGGTGTGGTTATATAGTATAAGAGTAGGAGCACTGGGGGTGGGTGGGAATTGTGGGTAGGGTAGGGGAGCGGAGTGAGTCCGCAGGGTGAATGGAGCGGGTAGAGACAAGTGAAGGAGCAGTTCAAGAAAAACAATCAGCAAAACACTGACTACTGAAGGTAAGTTAGGTGAGGGTAAGTACAGAGATAAGAACTACAATGGTAGTGAAGTGTAGGAGGATAGGTAGGTGTTGACAGTTAAAATCCAGGGTGAAGTATGATAGTGTTGAGATCAAATAAAAGTCCTCAGAAATGTAATTCAGAGATAGTATACGGGATAAGCATGAGATAGGAAGGATAGGAGAAGGGTGCTACCTAGTGGAGAGAAAGTCTATTTAAGGCAATTCTATATGGGAGCTAGCTGGTCTAGGACTAAGGAAGGAGATATTAAAGGTTAAAGAAGGGGGGGGGTTACAATGATGGAAGTAAATATTAGGTGGTTTACAGGGTAGATAGTGGGTAAAGGCCAGTTCTTCTTTATGATCTCGCATATCACTCCTACATAGGTTCATAGGTAGGTACTAGGCTATCAGCCCAAGGGCCTAAGTAAGCCTAGCCAACAAGGTTCCCTGGCTTACACCACCCAAGAAAGTTATTTTCCTGTGCCCCTGTTGAGCAGAGCCACAGAAGTGATCCTCGGGGTGTATTTCCTATTTCCCATCCACTCATCAAGATTTTTCTTGAAGAGTGCTAATGAGGAACTTTGCTTGACATAGATGGGTAGCCTGTTCCAGAGTATGGGAAGTCTCTGGGACAGGAATATATCCATCCAGCATGTCCTGTTTATTGTGGTGACAAGGTTTAGGTCTCTAGATCGTGTAGCTCGAAAGGATTGGGATTTCTTTAGGTGTAGCATGTCGAACAGCTCTGGGTTTGACATAGCTTTATATGTTAGGAAGAGATCACCTCGGAGTAGGCGATATGCTATGGAGTAAAGCTGGAATATGTAAGCACAATGTGAGGGGTGGCAGCATGTCTAACAGACGAACAGGATACAGCTTCATTATGTTCTTTGAAGTGTGGTTGTGCATTGGGATCCCTCATCAGGCATACCTCAGTAGCCGCTTTGAGTATTTCTACATGTGAATAAGCTCTTGACATGAAACAATCAGACATCTGATCCAAAGCTCCATCAGCACTGCTGTCCTTGTTGTGAAGCCTCGATGTTCTAAGAAGCTGCCCATTCAATGCATTCTGAGTTACATGTATAGGATGCATACTGGTCTTGTGTAGGGTGTTAATTCTCTTACACAGCTTTTTGTAAATCTTAGTCTCTACCCTGCCAAATGCACCATTTACAACAGTAACATCTAGGAATTCAGTAGAGTCCTTAGGATAGCAATGACTAAATCTTTAAACAGTTGTGGTGTGTAAGTACTCAATGAAGGACAAGAGGCTAATGGACATACCTCTCCATACTTAAAGGTTGTCATCCACAAAACGTCTCACGTTCACTAGGCATATCAGTTACTACAGTTAATACCACACAGTGCTTTGTTCTGACCACAGATACAATAGCAGCATTTTAATGCTGGTAAGCACTGAACAACAATTGGGATCAGCTAATTGACCCCCCTAACACTTTGTACCCAGGGCAGCTGCCCCTTCACCTCACCCTAGCTATGCTTCTCACAAAGGCTAACAACTATATGACAATATATTACTAAGTTTCTAAAGATCCTAATGGATGAAGAGCCTAGAAAGTACCTGACCAATGGAGACAATACCAGAGAAGAATTAAATTCATCTGCTGACAAATGACCAGTTTAAAAGTTTGCTGAAAGCTCCAAGCTGGGACAAAACACAAGTGCAGAACAGAAACACTAGTAAGCAGAATTTAATTGTGGATCCAAATGGCAACACCAGCAAACTGGATACTACCACATTTCAAACGGAAAAAAAAGTTTTTATTTTTTCATTTTTCACAAATAATAAAGAAGTGAAGTCAGTCTGGTATTTTCACAATGGGGGAAACTATCTCTTCACACTTCTGATGTGGTTTATGTACTTATTCATCCTGTGACTCACTCTTGGTGTGCACAAGGGTGTTGGATGTGAGGTCGGCTCACCAGAGCCATTGGTGATCTTTATTGTTTGACAGGACAAAGAAATAGCAGACATACTATGAGTGAGAATGACCACAAATACATAGCTAGGCAGCTACTGTGTTTATATATATATATATATATATATATACTATATATTTATTATCAAAATGTTGTACGGCAGTTATGCAAAACTTGGAAGGCTGAAATCATGATTCCAAGTTTCTGTAATGTCGATCCGTACATGTTCGAATCCACAACACTGAATGCTAGTATGCATTCGTTCATATGAGGTCGACGTTTTGATTGGAGATCGCAGTACAGTGGGGATCGGGAACTTTACCCTTTTCCTCACTGTATTGCTATCTTGGAGTTTGTATATATACAATAAGCAGGTGGTGTGGGGGGGCACAGTCCCCCACAAGGTACTTTGGGTAATGTCGATAATATTGAATTCCAAATTATAGACATTACCACTTTCTTTGTTTTGGTTAAATAATGTTTTTACTTTTGACTATTTTTTTTGAGTAAGTAATAACGTGAACAAATGTGTTTCTAAATTTTGATAGTTAACCTATATATGTATGTATATATATATATATATATATATATATATATATATATATATGTGTGTGTGTGTATATATATATATATATATATATATATATATATATATATATATATATATATATATATTTGTTGCCAGCTAGTTGGTTGATTATTTCAGAAACATTTCTAGTCATTAACACTAAGTACAGATTACAGAAAAAAAAAAAGAAAAAAAAACACAATGACCCACAGTATGAAAACTACATCATCAGATCAAACAATGTTCATAATGTTTAAAACGTGTCTCTAATGATATTCATAAACCCTTAACATACATTCAAGAATAATATCTAGAAACAGTACTGCTACACTGGTGAGTGACTTAATGATTACAGATAGCATCCCCCCTCCACTGAACCTGTGAACTATTTTCATATTGCATAATTCAGTCCAGCATAGGTTTTGAGCTTTATCTTTGAAGTGGCCATGTAAAAACATGGCCCAGAGTAGCAACAATTGCTTCTGTTTCCTTTTCTACACGGCATCTGATTTATCTATAGTCCCATTTCCTTTCCCCTTTGTGCTTTAGGACAGGCAACTGTGCAGTTAATTGTACAATTCCTGCTAGTTTTTCAGCTGCAGCAGAAAACAGGGAAGCATTCTAGTATGTTTAGGCTGCTGCATCTTGAGAAAAACAGGTTCTCATTTCATGCTGAAGTTGAAATAATGCCTATTGATATATATTTTTGCTTTATTTAAGGGATATATATGAACTCAGGCTGAGCCTGCAAGTGCTCAAATTTGATCAGTGCTCTACCCCATAAACAAACAAACAACTAAATAAATAAATAAATGGCCACCAAGTTATTAGCAACACTCTTCAATTCACTTCACTTGTAGTGCAGAACCAAATATAGCCACTAGATGGAGGCACTGCCCCTTATAACTGTAAGTGAGTAATGAATTCTTCAGATTGATTTATAAATACTAGTTTTGCCTCATAGTAAGATGCTGTCCAGTTCAATTCTCAGCTAGAGCATCTTCTGCATGGAGACATGCGTGAATGGACGTACCTTCGTTGAAGGTTGTGTCAGGGTTGGTAACTCGGCACGTAAAAATCAACTACCAATCATTAGCAGAACGGAGTTCCGCTGTGGCGACCCCTAACCGGGAGAAGCCGAAAGACACAACAACAACAACAACAAGTTTAGTGCAAATGAGCATTATGTAAGTGCACAGCTCAGTAATGCATAGCATTACAGCAAGCCTGGCCCTTGTCCAAAATGGGAGATGGTTTCAGAATGACTTCGGTGAATACAGAACAAAATGACAATGTGATTTTGTGCAGGTGGGGGGGGGGGTATATCTGGACTGCGTGGGACAGAATGGTGAAAGTTTTCCGCAATCTGCCATCATACCAGGAAAGAGAAAAGAAAATGCATGGAAACATCTTGAAACAAATGTGTACAATCCCTGGTATAATCACAGCATAAAAATGTAGAAGCAAGTAGTAAGAATGTCTGAAGACATTCTGAGCTGCGTAGGAAGAGTAGCATCAGTCTTATTACTAGGGCTTTTCTTCCTGGTCAGTACTGACCCAAACATATCTGGTCAACTAACTAAATAAACAAATGGCAATTACTCCTCTGTTTGCATAACTCTTACAGCACTCTGCTTTTCTGATAATATCAATTTAGTGCTTACACACACACACACACACATGGGGTTTTGTCATAAACTATTTAAGCAATTCAATGCAGGATTTTAATAGCTTAATTTATTTATATTTTAAGCCCATAAAGGCAGGAAAAAGGCCCATTAATTCCATCTACATTGCTGTTGTCAATGACGTATAGCAGAACTAGGGAAGGCTATTAGAAACTGAAATAACCAGGAAAGTATGGTGTGTGTGTGTGTGTGTGTGTGTGTGTGTGTGTGTGTGTGTGTGTGTGTGTGTGTGTGTGTGTGTGTGTGTGTGTGTGGATTCAAAGTTATTTTGACAATGAAGTCATTGCAGAGTCACTATGATGGTTAAAAGGCAAAGAAAGTGTTCTTTTCTTTCAGTAAACTCAGTTATTAGTTGAAAATTGTAAAAATATGCATATGATAAATTCAGCTTATAGTAATGAGAGAAAACTTCAGAAAGAAGGCAGGATAATTTGGAGAACTGGAACAAGATCCATCACAACATGGAATAGAGAAGTGGGAAGACATTGTGACATTTTTAGTCAGAGATCTTGAATCTTTTTCAGACATCTCAAACTACTTGTAGTATTACAGTAGTGAGAAGGTGGTATAGGATTGGGATTCCAGCAATAAATACATTTTCAGAAAGGAATGGAGTGCTAAGGCAAAGATAAACCTGATCTGTCCAAGTGTGACTGAGAAGGCTCAACTTAGTACTTACCCAAAAGTAGTAGAAAAGCAGACAAAGCCAGCATCAGGATATACAATTGTTCAAACTGTAATACTACCTTGAGTCAAAGTGAACTAACACTGCAGTGAGGACACATTAACTATTTCTCTTCAAGGAGACCCGTGGTCATTATTTTATTTATTTTTTTTCTCATTTGGTAATCAGGTAAGCTGACAGGACGGAAGTGTCTCTTTTCACAGGCAATCTTGGAACACTGGTTAAATGAAAATCATAGCAGTAGAACAAAAAGGTACAAAAAGAAAATCATATAGAACAAAGGATCATTTATTGCTAAACAAAACCATAACAAAGAGCTGTAAAAAGCTGAAGAATCTAAGTGCAGCATGGATAGATATAGATTACAAAAAAGCATTCAGATGAATTTCGCATTCATGCATTTAGGAATTCTAACAGATGTACAAGATACACCCTATGGTCATCGATTACATGGCACTGACTGTGAAGCAGAGGCAAACTACTTTGTAGCTGAGCCATAATTTGGGGCAAATCTTGCCCTTAAACCATTAAGCTGTTTACATAATAGACTATGCTATTGTTATAATTTAACTTTCAGAAATCAACTTTTTGTGGATGATCTAAAATTGTATAGTTCATCAGATGAGGTTCTGAAAGCACAACTACAAATGGTTAAACTTTCTTAGATGATATAAGAATGACATTTGACCTTGATAAATGCAAAAAAGCAGCATTTATAAAATGAAAGCTTCAGTACTGAGAAAATGTCAACCTAGTACATGAATGCAATTTAAAGGAACTTGAACAGGAGGAAGTGTATAAATATTTTTGAATAGATGAAGAATTGGCAATAAATATGAACAAATAAGAATAAAGCTTATTAAGGAATACTTCAGAAGACTAACACTAATATTGAAAACTACCTTGACATCTAGAAATAAAGTATATGTCATAAATTAATTTTCTCTTCTTGTTCTAATGTACAGCTTTGGCGTGACTGCCTGACCCCATACAGCATTGAATCAGATGGACACGTAAACAAGGAAAATGCTTCATATTTATCAAATGATATATTAATACCAGTGAGTAGCAGTGTTATATATTCCTTTCTCTGAATGAGGTGAGGCCTCCTCAAAACTGACTACATGTATAGGTCTGCAATCATGGTTCTGCATGCATATTTGCTGACCTCATCAGATCCAAGTATAGTGAAAGTTTTAAATCATGAAGAGAAGTCTAAGGTGACAGCTTTCCTTAGATTAGCAGAAACATTTCGGAAAGGAGTGGGAATGAGAATAAAACCAGAACTAGATGGGAATCAGGCAGCAACTGAAAGTGCTAAAATGCAAAAGAAAGAATATAAAGAAAAGGACCAGAAGAAAACTGGAAAGCCCATAAATATAGTGCCAAGTATAGCCCATAAATATAGTGCCATGTATAGAGAACTCCTAAAACAACCACATGTTGACCACGATCTGACACAGGAATGGTTAAGGAGAGGTGAATTTAAACCAAAAGATGAAAAGTTAACAATAGCAGCACTAAATAGTGGGCTACTTACAGTGTTTACAAAGCTATAGAAGAAGTGGGAGAAAGACAAACGGAAGTTCTGTAAAACAGAAATGGAAACGGTCGTACATCTCATTACTGGTTGGGATAGAGTCATGGCTGAGGGCCTGTACGATGAAAGGCACAATAATGTGACGAGACTGTTCACTGCGGATTGTACAAACACTACAATATACAAGTAGCTGAGCAGTACAGGAACATGAACCATAAAGCATTACCGACATTGATGAAGTTCAGATCACATGACATCAGCCATTACCAACGATTAAGAAAATAGATGCAAGAAACCAGCTATAGTAGTCTAAGACCTACACCCAGCGATTATTGTGTCTTACATACTGAGAAACACAAAGACATAAAATACCTAGATTTGCAAGCAGAAATGAGAATAATGTGGAATCAAGAAACCAGATAGTTGCAATAGTAGTTGGAGCAGCAGGACTAATAAAAATGAATTTATGATTGTACTTAAATATTTTACCAGTATAAGTAACCCTGTGTGAACTGCAGAAGTGGGCAATTCTGGGTACATTCCAAGTGCTGAAAACTACACCCTTGGATAACACTGAAGACTGAAGCAATACTAAATTCATGAACTCTAAGCTGACTTAAGAATGAGATCCATTCCCAACACAGTATTAAAGACCAAAAACATTTACAGAAATTTAAAAAAGCAGAATTTCAACATAACCCTGTAATGGAAGATGAGTAGAAAGCAAAATAAAAGACAATTGCAATGAACATCACTGAAACAATAGATACGATCATGCCTCTATATAAAAGGCCATATGTTGGTACCTATTTCAGATTTCATTAGCAATCTTTCAAGTAGAAACCATAGCATATTAGCTACAGTGCATGGTATTTATGGTATGCAACTGATAAAAATACAGTGTGGTGGTTGGTGCAGAGGATTAAGGCCATGAGCTGTTAATGAGCTAATAAGCAAGTCATTTAACCAGACTTTACTTTGGGGAATTGGGAATTTGCATTAGGCTTCTTATTTTTAATGGGAAAAATTCTTACATCAGAAGTCAAAATGCATGAAACCAGGATCCGAAGAATATCTAGAGTGCCATACATTCAGAGGTCTGTGGTGGAACAAAAACTGATAGAATAATTTAGAACACCCCTGCTGATATCCCTTTTATGCTGCAGTCCAAATGAAGAAAACTGTCTGAGTGTGTTAAAGCCAACAGCTAAAATAAATAAATATAATTGTATTGTATGTAACCCATTTGGCAGATCAGAAAGAAAACCTTAAAATTTGTCAAACAGAACATAAGCGGTACCCAGAACCAACATAATGCCATAAACCCCAGTTTAGTAACTGTCCATAAAGATGTCTGATATCTGAATATGCTGTTTATGAAACAATATTGCAAACGCCTTGTAATTTATTACAGCTAGAATTTATATAAAATGGGTGAATGTATTTTTATTACTTAAAATATTTATTACTGCAATTAGGTAAGTGAATTTCTTAACAATGGAGTTATAGAAATAGTCAAATGATACAATAATTTAAACAAATAGTTGCACTTGACTGGCTGATTAATGATATTTATATTCTAAGAGGCCAAGCATATAAATTCAAATTCAAATTCAAATTTATTTGAATACCTATCAGCTAAGCACTGCTACAGAATTAAAACAATAATGAATTCTGAAAGCAGATATAAACAAAAACAGCAATAAAACAGATATAAGGGCTGTATTAACTATAATCCCCAAATGCCTGGACAAATAAATTTGTCTTAAGAAATCTTTTAAAACCATTAATGACCAGAACCACACATTTAACAGGTTCCAAAGATACAGCAACACTGCAATGGTGGTTTGAAGAGCTTTGTCTAAGTTTGACATCTCTGTTAACTTCCCCATGGTGTTCATAGGATCATAGGATTTTACTAGCCTATGGACCCGGAGGTCATTTCAAGCTTAGCTGTTTCAACCCAATGTAATACCAAAGATACAATAGTCACTACCCAGGATTCATTTTATAATGACTGTCCATGTCCAGGAGGGTTGTGGGTGCTATCCCCAGTAAGTGCCCCATCCACTCATCCAGAGTCCTTTTGAACAGTGTCATAGAGGTGCTCTGTTTCACATGAATTGGTAGCCTGTTCCAAAGACATGGCAGTCGCCAGGAGACAAATCTGTCCTTCCAGCACATCCTATTTAAGTCACAGGCCATATTTAGGTCCTGGAATGGGTAGTTCTAATCCCATCTGATTTATGAATGTGCAGCAAGTGCATTAGGTTTGGGTCTGAAATTGTTCTGTAAGCCAGGCATAAGTCTCCCCAGGAAGTCTATATGATAGAGAGTATAGTGACAGGGACATTAGTCATTCTGTGTAAGGCATGTGCTAGAATTCCTTGATCTTCTTGGTTAGAAACCTCTGAGTCAAAGGTTATGATCGGATTGGTGTTGCGAAGAATATTTATCCAGAGCCAAGATTGTACATTGTAGAATAAGAAGGAGCAACATTTAGGCAGAATTAAAAACATTTCAGACTGGATTCTGAGCCTATACCACAGCAGATAGCCTATGAGAAAGACTCTTTATCTCAGAGTGAGTTATCCGGTGTTCCAATTCCAGAGGAAGTTCCAGAGAATATTCCTGTTCCTATGACAAATCCAGAAGTTCCTGATATGAGTTGTGCACCACAGACTCCCTATTGCTAAATCTAGTCCTAACTGTTATGTCATGAGATATGGTCGAATCTCTAAACCCTGTAGCAGATACGAAGCAATTTGGACATTAACACTGTATTTTGTTTCTAATGTACCTAGTAATGCATGCCTAGCTCTAATGTTGTTTTGCATGAAGGGCAATTTTTTATGAGGGAGGATGTAAATCAGTATGCATGTGTTTACCTTTAAGAAGCTATCCAAGGACTTGCACTAGAGTATAAATACTGAGCACGTGTGAGCTTGATAGACATTTTGTAGTTAGCTGTTGAGATGTGAACATGTAAGCTCTGTTTGTTAGTTAGTTTGTTTATATTTAAAGATGCTGCTATCCATCCTGATGTGTTTACATGTATTAAAGCATCTGAACAAAACCCCATGCCTTATTATTTATAACAGAGATGAATAAGCAACTATAGGCAACCTCCAAACCCTGGATCCAACCCAATTTGGCTTTGTCAAAGGCAGATTCTGCCTGTTAAATCTGGTGGATTTCTTCAATAATGTGACCAGGGCCACTGATGATGGCAAATCTGTGCACACATTATACCTTGACTTGGCAAAGGCTTTCAACACAATCCCACACTCAGGTATTACCGATAAACTTAGCCAACTGAATGTATGCCCCTTTGTTATAAGATGGGTTGCCAAATGACTCACAAACCAGACACACAATATCAAAGTGGGTGACTCCACATCAACCAGCAGACCTGTCACCAGTGGGGTGCCAAAAGGATCAGTGCTGGGCAACCTACTGTTTGGTATATGCTTCTCAGACGTTCAGGCTAAAACTAAGGGGTTGTGGCTGACCAGGTTAACAGATGACTGTAAACTATGTGCAATCATTGAATCCCCAAATTATGTCAATATACTCCAGGAGGGTTTCACACAGACCAGCGAATGGTGTTTTAGTCACGGTTCCAAACTGAATGCAAAGAAATGCATCGTCATTCCCTTTGGCAAAAACAATGTCCCTTCACATTATCAAATCAACAACAATACCCTAAGTGCCTATGAAGTAGTAAGGGATCTGGGATTACAACTTGGATGTGACATTAACTTTGACCACCATGTGTCTACTGTAGTAAGGAAGGTTTTCTACGTAGCAAACTTGTTTAGTAAAGACATCAGCTCAAGAGCAAAGAAAGTTATAACCCCTCTATACATGGCACTAATCAGGCCCATAATTGAGTATAACATCCCGTTCAGCATGTACCGTATAAAGCACCTGCAGCAATTGGAGAGACCATTTGCATCCTTACTACTTCTCCATCTCATAATGGATTGAGTGGTTTACTGGTCTTATCGTAGTAGAACTTCTGGGTTAGGCGTTTCCTCAACAGATTGGCTTTCACTGATCTGTTATTCTTGACACATGGAACCAACAATTGACTACTGACTGGAAATGTGGTTCTGGTTTGTCTCGATAAAAGTCTCTGAGCAGGTGAACCAAGATGTTTATCACAAGGAACACTTCTGAGATTCAAGAGATTCAAGAAAACATCACTATTGTCTCATTTAGAGTTCTCAAGTAACTGCTGTGCACTTTGAACTGCACGTTCTGCCAAATCATTTGACTGCGGGTACTATGGACTACTTGTCACATGAGTAAAGTCCCATTCTTCACCAAATCCTTTGAACTGTTGTCTTGTAAACTGCGTGCCATTGTCAGGAATAACTTTGTTTGGGCTTCCATGCACAGCAAAATGATGCTTCATCTTAGTAATGACGGTACTAGATGCTAGGTTGTGAAGTAAGTCAAACTCGAACCAACTGGAGTAAGAGTCTACTAATACCAAATAATGTTGAATATTCCACTTGAAGATGTCTGTGGCTATTGTCGACCAAGGTAGTTCTGGAATCTGATTAAGTTGAAGTGGTTCCTTTTGTTGATGATGCTTTGTACTATTACACACTGAACAAGATAAAAGTATTCTCTCAATGGCTTGTGAAATAGAAGGCCAAAATACTAGTTCTCTCACCCTTCTTTTGGTAGATTCGGTTCCTGGGTTACCACGATGCAAGACAGTAATGTACTCAGGTTGCAAGGATTTTGGAACAAATACTTTCAGACATTTCATTATGATACCTTTGTCAGACAAAATCTCATCTCTGTATGGAAAATAAGGTTGCACTTCTTGAGGTAAACTAGATTGCTTTGACGGCCATCCTTGAATGATAAAGTGGTTGAGCATTTGCAAAAGTGGATATGTTGCTGTGTGATCTCTCAGCTCACCAAGACGTGTGGAAAAAAAATGTCTCACTTCCTTCACTTCAAAATCATCAAGCAATTCAGAATCTTGATTGTCATTCTGTTCACTGGTATTTCTGGGTGGAAACTAATAAAATATACAGGACTAGGATAAGGTGCGGTGCAAATAAACAAACTGAACATATAAAATAAAAATAAGATACTGGACCAACACGGCTAGGCACAAACACAATTTATTAACATTGTTAAAAAGTAAAAAAGTAAGCGCTTTTGCGATTACCACATTGCTTCATCAGACTAGTTGCTTACTGAAACACATCTCAGTTAAAATAACAGTCAGCCAATCAGCTGCTAGACAATCATTGTAAAACAATTAGCATTGAAATAAATACATATTAAAGACATAGTACAATAATGTGCAGTCACTATAAAAACATCTAAAAATTAAGTGTAAACTGCTGAAACAACATTTTCATTAACTGCAAATCAATGTTTAAGTTGCCGTGCTTTCAGAAAAGGTTTAAGGTTTGACACCCAGTTCAATCCAGGTGGTTTATCTGCATTAAAAAATAAAATCCATTTGTGCTCTGCTGTCTCTGTCCGATTGGCTGACATTTATTTTAAATGAGATGTGTTTCAGTAAGCAACTAGTCTGATGAAGTGATGTGGTAATCACGAAAGCGATTACTTTTTTACTTTTTAACAGTGTTAATAAATCGTGTTTGTGCCTAGCCATGTTGGTCGAGTATCTTATTTTTTTATATGTTCAGGGTATTTCTGGGTGATCTGGGTAATGTATCAGCAAGATAAAGAAGTTTGCCTTTCTTGGAGACAAGATTGAAATTGTACTTTTGCAATCTTAGCATCATGCGTTGCAATCTGGCTGGAGCTGAATGCATTGGCTTTCCCAAGATTGTGACTAATGGTTGGTGATCTGTTTCAATCTGGATAGGGCTACCATAAACATAATCATGGAACTTCGAGCATGCAAAGACAATTGCCAAAAGCTCTTTCTCAATCTGGGCATACTGCTTTTCAGTTTGAGTAAGAGTTCTCGATGCATAGGCAACAGGTTGATCCTCTTGTAGAATGACTGCACCAAGTTCAAATTGTGAAGCATCACAGGAAATTGTAACTGGTATGTGAACATCAAAGTATCGGAGCATCGGCAGACTGGCAATTCTCTGTTTCAGGACATCAAATGCTCTTTGGTGTTGCTCTGACCAAAACCAGGCTACCTCTTTACGTGACAGCTCTCTGAGTGGTGCTGAAAATTGGCTCAAGTCTGGAATTAACTTGCCTAGTTAGTTGACCATACCAAGAAAACGTTGCAGAGGTTGAACATTGTTTAGAGCTGGCATCTTGAGAATGGCTGTTTGCTTTGAAGTGTGTGGTCATAGGCCTGTACTCATAAATCAATGACCAACATAAGGAACTTCTTGTAACCTGAATTTGCATTTCCATGCATTGAGCTGAAGATTCACTTTCTAGAACTTTTCTTAGGTTTCTGTCATGTTCAGCTTCATCACGACCTCCTACTAGCATGTCATCTAGTATAACAGCACAAGGATAACCAGAAGGAATTTGCTGCATTGCATGTTAAAAGACTTCACTTACAGAATTCATCCCAAGTGGCATTCTCAAAAATCTGCACCTGCCAAACGGAGTACTGAATTTAGTGAGCATTGAGGATTTCTTGTCAAGCTGAATTTGCCAAAATAAATTCTTTGCATCTAGAACAGAAAAAAAGTGGCATTTGGCATCAAGGCTGTGACTTCTTCAACTGTGCACATTGGATGACAAGGTCTTTTTAATGCTTTGTTCAAATTCATGGGTCAATACATATTCTGATGTTGTCTGAGCTACCACCATGGAAGATACCCATTCAGCTGGAGTTTTCACTGGACAAGTTACACCTTGTCACACCATTTTGTCTAACTCGGCTTTGACTCTGTCCTGCATGGCTATTGGAACTTTACGTGCAGGTCTGATAACTGGACTGACCTCTGGGTCTAACTTCATGGAGTACACAACTGGAAGTTTGTCTAGTTTGTCTTGGAAAAGATCTGCATAGGTAGAAATAATGTGCTGGGCAAAATTAGAGTAATGGTCTTTTAAGCTAACATGATGGACTTCCTTGTTAAATGAAAGCAGTCCCAATTTTAAAGAGTCTCTGAGCCCTAATAATGACTGGACGTGTCTCTTGACCACATAAAATAATAAGTTGGAGCATCTTCCTGCAGAGTAACATGAAAGAATAACTGAGCCTTAGGTTTGAATTTCTTCACCGCCATAGGCAACGAGTTTCACACACCTTGCCAAATCAAGCCTTTCACCTTTACACACTTTAGCAAATGTTTCTGTAGACATAACTTTGCACTTAGAACCTGTGTCAGCTTTGACATTTGTCAGTTTGCCATTTATCCAAACAGTACAACATACTTCATTCTTGCCCCTTAAATTTACTGCATTAACTGTTTCATGAAGCACTGACACACCTTCAACATAAAGAATAGAGTTGCCAGAGTCTAACTGATCAACCCATTTCTTAAAATGTTCCCTTTTTATAAAAAAGTGTGGCCCTTTTGATTTACAAAATCTTTTGAAGTGATCCCATTTATTACATTTGTGGCATTGCTGACCAAAAGCTAAACCTTTTTCCATGATTACTACCACAATTACTACAGTTGGCAATGAAAGTGGGTAGGGGCCCATGCCTTGAGTGTGCTGACTCACTCTTGTGCTTCACTGAGGCTGTGTGAAGTCTGGAATTTGCTAGAAAGTTCTGGGGTTTACCAGTGAGTGCTGCAGGGGTTACAGCTGCCATGTGCTTGGGCCTGTTTCTTTTAACCACGTGCTGCATACTATCAACATGAGCTTTATTGCTGTGTCTTCTAGAGCTGCTCTCATTTGTAAGCATATTTGTGTGCCTTTTGGTAAGCATGTGTATCTGACAAATCTCAATGGCCTTATTCAAAGTTAAATCACTGTCACAAAGCAAAATCTTTCTCACAGCATCATCTTTTATACCACACACAAGTCTGCCTTTTATCAACTCATCCCTTAAGTCGCCAAATCTGCATGTTTTAGCTTTATTTCTCAGGTCAGTTACATACGCTGCAAAAGTTTCACCAGGCTTTTTATCCCTTGTGTAAAATAAGTGCCTTTTCATTGTAACATTTGTCTGTGGGTTACACATTTCTCTAAATTTATGTTTTAAGCACCCTGGGTCTTCCCTTGACTCAGCCGGTACAACAATATGACAGTTCCCCCTCTCCAGCGTAAATAGCAGGTGCATACACAAATGAGCGCTCCCTTTCTATGGCTTCTGACCCAGCTAAATTAAGTCTAATAAATGCCTTTGTATGGTCATCTTTATCAGAAAATGCACCCTGTATGAAAATGTCATATTCTTGCTCAATTACTCTCCAGTTCTCATCAATATTTCTGTCAAACAAACACAAGTGCACTGGGCTTTCGAAATCCGTCTGCCATGCCCACAAAGTATACACAAACACACTGAAAATATGGCCCTTTGTAATTATATATGAACAAACAGTTCTGTGAGCTTGTAGCAGCATTCACATGTCCAGTAAACTCTTTTAAAATACTTTACTTTGCAAAATATGCTCTGTAATGGCTGTATTCTGCAAAATATGCCTTGTAATGGCTGTAGTTTGTGTAACACTGCACAAACATAGGAACACTTGATACACTTCTGATAACTCGGATATCTTTGCTTAATATGAAAATACATATGCTTTGTGAAAAATGCAGTCGTTTCCCTTTATTTTATTCATTTTATGCAATTCGGACTTTATTTCAAACATTTTCTGTAGTAATTTGAATATTTTTATCAATATCATACATATTTGTTTATGCAAAAATTACTTAGAATAATGACAACACCATTATCCCCCCAACAGACCACACCAAACTACTTGGAGTTGAAATTGACAATAACCTCAGGTTTGACATCCACATCTCATTAACCATAAAAAGTACACAAAAATAGGCGCTTTTTACAGAAATAAGCAATTCCTCACCAAAACAGCCAAGATTTCAGTTGCAAATAGCCACCTTATCTCCACCCTACTCTACACCTCTCCAATATTTACCAACCTAAGGCAAAGTGAGTTAGGTAAACTCGAAGCTTGCTACAACAAAATAGCAAGGTTTGCCACTGATGCAGTAGCCACCACTGCACCTCACTTACTGAACTAGGCTAGCTAGAACTCCCTCACCTCCTTCAATGGTACCAACTCTCACTCGCCCACAAACTACTAAAACATCCTCTAAAAGTCCCCTCCCTCCAAATTCTACTCCAACCCTATCATACCACCAGACCACTACGCTCCAGCAACAAAAATCAATTACAGGTAACTAGAACCAGGAACTCTGCTGGAGAAGCTCTCTTCTCTTACTCCATAGCAAAATTATGGAATACCCTTCCTCACACTATAACTTCTGTGTCATCACGCACTAACTTCAAAGCTGCTCTAAAATCTCATCTAAAAGAGCACTGGGCATGCCCCTGTAACAAACCGCTCTATCATCTTTACCCCAAGGGACACACCTGCCTGGGACATATACTCAGAGAGCTCAGTCCTGTTTCTCTTCATATAGTGCAGTGAGGTATGTCTCGGGTCATTCACTCCAATATGAAGTATGACGGAGTCATAATGGTACTTGTTGCTGAGAGACCTGAGTGCATGTGTGATCTGATGAATCCCGGCACTGGATAGGCAACTGACCATGACTTTCACTTTGTCCAGCCTGGTGAGTGGGACATCCTTGTGTCTCATTATAGAGTCCCCAATGACAATGGTTTTTGAGTGTTACACCTTATGGGCTTGATAGATAAGACACTGGTGTTACTATGTGTCATGAATGCTGTGTGAACTGTGTTAATTGTAGCAGTCTTGTGTTTTGGAGGTCTCTGGTGTTTCGGTAAGTTTTTTGAGAGAACCTCTGTGTACGTTGATTTTTGTGTTTGATGTGTACTATGTGCATGAGTAAGTGGTACTATGTGTGTGAGTAGTGGTGGGTGGGTTGACAACCTCTTCAGTGTTACTGTTTCGAGCGTGAGAGAGCAGTGATTCATGATTCTTTGTGTAGCTACATCTCTCGCACTCTATACTAGACTGAGTTATTAGTATGGGGTTGTCAGTGTCCATGAGGCAATTGCTACACTGCTTCAGTAGACCCAGTTCAACATGGTTGGCAGGAGAAATAAGGGTAGTGCAACTGTCCATAATGCTAGGTTGAAGAACTGTTATCACAAAGGGAGGGCTTTTCAGGACTGATCACAGAAGTGCTTAGTGGATGAATATTTCTGCTGGAACTGTTACTACAAAGGGAGGGCTTTTCAGGACTGATCAAGGAAGTGCTTAGTGGATGGATATTCCTGCCGGTGATTTTTTTTTTCTGGTGGTTTAATAGGTCACAGCTCACTAGCAGGATTTTTTAGTCTGGAGAAGTAATAAGGATGAGGACTACACTAAAGTGCTGCACTGTATCTAAGGGAAACATTGTCAGATTTATATGTCCTGTTATGGTGCACAATCGCACAGCAGTGCACGTTGCTGTGCAATGCACAAACAAGCAGAAACCTGTTCAAACACAAGGCTTAAATACCAGAAGCTAAAAACGTGAAAAAAAAAAACTTTAACAAGGTTCAAAAGATCAATGAGGATCCTTACTCCAAGCCCTAGACCAACCACCCTTCTCCAGACAGTTTCCAATCATCCTCTCGTTAGTGTGCAGAAACCTTTTAATCCAAGATGGCCTGGAAAATGTGCTCAGAACAAATAGACACTACAAACAGACCCATATGCAGCAAACCTATATCTGGACTATGTTACAGCCACCAGCTACCCTAGTTTTGGCAGGAAACTCTAGAGAATGTTTAACATAGCAGAAAATAGCAGTAAGACACTAAATAAACATTTTAAACAGCAGAAAAAACAGCAAGGAGACTCTAAAGAATGCTTTAAACAGCAAACAAATCACTTATTTTAACACTGCTTGATGGGAAAACCAGAACAAGCAGAACAGATTGCTTTGCAGCAGTGAAAGGTACCAGCAAATACTAAACAAACAGTGAAAACAGCAGAAAGAGCTTTGCAAGCAGTTAATCACAGCCATTGCAGTGCATAATGTCTGAGAGGTAGTTGCAGGATACATATGATTAAACACAATGTATGTCCCTTCTAGGAAATAACCTCTTCACCTTAAAGGAGACTCCTCTTTCACCTGCGTCAGTGGTCAACTCGGCAGTTACCTTCATTACAAATCTGACTACAAGTGCTTTTCCACTGGACACATAACCTAACTCTCTAGTCACCTGCATCACTGGAGGGACAGATTCATAACCCAGAGGCTCCCTTCACTCTGGAATAAAATCCCAGTCCAGGTTAGGCAGAGTCCCTCATTGACTCTCTTCAAGAGGAATCTTGATGAGTGGATGGGAGATCGTAGGTTTACCCCGGGTATCACTTCTGTGTCACTGTTAGACAGAGGCACAGTATACTAACCACGAAAAAGGGCATAGCAAAATTCATTTAAAATGGGTGGCAAAAGCCAAACACACTCTGGCTAGGCTTATAAATGCCCTAGGGCAGATAGCCTAGTATGAACCTATGAACCTATGAACTTCTACTTTGATCCTCTGTTCTCAGCTGTTGCCTCCCTCTCATATTTACTACTAAAATTAATTCACATTTGATTTTCTATTCTGCTAATATTAGTCACATATTGTATCATTTGTCTATGGGATTATCTACCTTCTCTGCTTACTCTGTGTTTGTGAATTTGTTCTGTTTTCTTGTTTTTTGTGAATCTCTTTACCCAGGTGGTGTCTGTAATGATCAGTATGCTACCCAGGTAACCCAACTAAATTTAAATAAATTAATAATAAACTCTTCTTTTGTCACCACCACTCTCTAATGAATATCAGATACTATCCCTTTCTGTGGCCACAGTACGTTATGTATAGCCACAGGGTTTTTATCTTCTTCACAAAATGCAAATTTGGAGGATTCAATAATTCAGAAGAAAAAAAATCAACTTTAGTTTTACCGTTCAATATTTCCCCCTTTCAAAAGCAGCATTCACTCAGACAGATCTGCATAGCCATGCATGCACGGGGTAATACTAGTTCAGGCAAAGTAAAATGGCAGACCACATTTAAAGTCACAGTTTATGGAAAAAAATGCATTTCTTATGCCCAGTGAAAACCACAAATGTGCCACTTTGGCTAGGGTACTAGTGAAAAAAAAACAATCACTTAGAGGCGATCTCTGCTTGACATACAAAACCATGTCTGACCCAGCTCTGTTATAAATGCTACACCTAAAGAAATCCCAATCCCTCCTCACTACACGGTCCAGAGACCTCAACCTCATTACCACAATCAACAGAACAAGCTGGAGGGACAGGTTCATAACCCAGAGACTGCCCATGCTATGGAATAGACTTCCCAAACATGTCAACAGACTGCCTCACTGGCCCTCTTCAAGAGAAATCTTGATGAGTGGATGGGAAATAGAAAATTCACCCCGGGGATCGCTCCTGTGGCTCTTCTTGAGAAAGGCACTGGGAACTAAGGTCGGGTGGCACGATGCCAGGGTAATCCTATGGGCTAGGCTTGTAAAGGCTCCAGGGCCATTAGCCTAGTACACACCTATGAACCTATTCGAGGAAGATTAAATACAGGTTTATTTATAAAGGTAATGAAAATAATCCTTACAGTATGGAAATAACATAAAAACTAAGCCTTTCATTCCACTTTTAAATAGACCATGCTATCTTACTAGGGACTGGGGTGGGGGGGATAAAAATGATGGGGGTGGGTAGAAAAGGTTAAAGATCATGACATACTTGTCTGCAATCTTGACTCAGAGGCGCAATATTTACATACCCTGCTCATACCATCATCCACATGGTCATCTTTCTTTGTTTTTATTTATTTTATTTTTTATTTATTTATATGTGTTTACCGGGATAGAGCACTTATTACATTACTGACTTGTTACTCTTCACAGATTGCCCTAGCATCCTGATCAGCAACGTTTCCTTGACTGTCTTCTGTTTCTTTTTGTTTTTAAATAAACAACACTGCTTACGTAATGGGTACCCTCCAGGCCCTTAATATGTTGCAGGCCTTATTTTGCTTCCTCATGCATCCACCATTCAGTCTGTTTCTTATCTGCTCCCTTCTCTTTATATTTTTATTTCATCCTTGCATTGCAGATACCAGATTACAGAACTCTATATGAGCATGATAAATCCAGATAGAGTCCTCCTTTTTCCATCTTTAGGAGATTTCTGATCACATTGGATGCCTGCCTTAGATATAACAAATTCTAAAGGAACACTGGCAGATTTTTCCAGTGCTGAGGCTTCCTTTATCGTCTGGAGGCTGCTAAGTACTCATTTACACACAACCCTCATTTGAACCAGAAGATGGAGACTACTCCCTTGGTTTGTCAGCTCAGGTCTGGGTTTCTTCCTTTTTGGTATAATTTAACTGTTAACCGGCTTACATAAAATATAAGCATAAAACTGTAATCTTTGTAGTAGAACCAGTAAACCATAAGAGAGCTTTCTTTTTGTTTTCCATACACTTTACAGTGCTTTTCCACACAGCCATTGGGCAGGCAAATCAATCTGTCTAACAGATATAACTATTGCAAAGCTCATATTTCTTTGGGATCAGTCCTGGAAGGGATACAGTTCAGTCCTGCTAGCACTATACTGTCTTCCAACTGAATCACATAAAATCCTAGCTCCAACAGGATATCTAACATGTTTCACCAAATAGCTTAGATATTTGACTGAAACATTCAATTGTAATTGTATTAAATTTGAATTTGTTTTAGCCTAAACAGTCCTACAAAGTTTCATATCCAGCCGTTACTCTGACACATTTACCAGGAAGTCTCAGCCATTTGGTTCAGGCCCCAAACTACTCAATTTCCAGTGTACCTCTCAACATCAAACTATAAAAAAAAAAATTAATTGTACACTACATTGTCTGCTCTGTTGCAATTGCTTCTTACTTTTCTAAATTGAAATGCTTATCTTTTCTAGCCTGTATCATCTGAAATGTTTACCACCAGATTGTTCTTCCTAAAAGTGTTTGCTCTAACTGAAATGTTAACAGTACTCTGTCTACCACATATTGTATGCTCTAATTGTAGAATTCTTGTAATTATAGTAATATGGATGTAAATCTTACTGTTACCTTATCTGGAGCTTTTCTCCCCAGGACTCCATTGAAAATGGGTTCATTTGGCCCAATGGACTATCCTGGTAAACCAACTGCAAATAAATAAATAAATAAATCTTAGACAATGAAATTTTTACAAAGCCATAAATAAGGGGGAGACAAAGGCCCAAAAGTAAGGCACTATTTTTAAATTTTATTTAGTTAACATTTGTTTACCAGGAAAGTCCGACTTGGAACAAAGCCAATTTTCAGTGGAGGCCTGGGGAGAAACACTCCAGCTATACCTCTCAACCTCTTAACGTAAAAAATCTGGATAAAGCCTAAACTTATGGGGGGACAAAGGCCCAAAAATAGGGATAGAGTTTAAATATTGCTCTTATAAACTTAGAAAGCTGCTAGAATAATAAGATTTGTGATTGCATACATTTTCTGATGAATATGAAGTCTGACATTCAAATATCTGTCATCATTTGGCCATTATTTAATGACTTCAGTCCTGCATGATTTGGCAGAAAGCCACAGATTTTATGATGAACAGACCAAGTATTTGAGGCAAAAATCTGGACATTCTGCAAAACTCTGTACAGTTGAGAGGTATTCTCCAGACGCATGTTTTTGTAAAGTGGAAGGAAACCAGAGTAGCCAGAGATAACCCACGCAAATGCAGGGAGGATAAGCAGACTCCACACAGAAGGCACTCTAGCCAAGAATTGAACTGGAAAACCTCTTGCTATGAGGTGACAACATTACTGCTACACCACTGCACTGTCCATATTCCTCTTAAAAATGTAGAAAGTCGATACAATGATAGGGTTTGCAGTAACATGATTTTCTGAATGGTGTGAAGTATGAAAGTCAAATATTTGTCAGTATTTTCCGACTTCAGTCCTCAAAGAATGGACCAAAAGTATGAGGCAAAAATCTGGGACAGTTGAGAGGTATGATTTCCAGCAAATTCATTAAATAATTCACATGGGATGCAATCATAATTGTAATATCAACACTCATTTGCTCTAAATCCCTTAAACTTGTTTTTTTTAATTCTTTGAACATGTTTTTATTCCAGGCTAGATTAAAATCAATTGCTACTGATGGCCCAGACCCATAATCTGGGCCAGACCAACTCCTCTTTTTAAAACATTCACTAAATAATTACTATTAACACGTTTTTGTTTTTTTACAACACATATAGACTTATTAAAACATTGCATTTCTTTTCAGCTGTGATCTATTATCTTCCTATCTAAAGTAAGGGATATGACATGAATGAAGGCTTCAAAACTGAAGATAGAATATTCATTTCTGTTTTCGTTTGTATTCCATTAAATCTTCGCACTCTTTCAAACTGGTGTCTCTCCACTTGCATCCTGTCCTGTACTTTCTTCATTGTTTTATCCCTGATCTGCATGTATTTGTCCTTCCTAGTCAAGCAGTAGAGAGTTGACTAGGCACTGATAAAACACGTGAGATGGAATTCCTTTAGTGACCGCAAACATCTAAAACTGCCTTCTTTTATGTGATCATAAAGCAGAATAACACCTCCTGTCTACGCCTCGTCACCAAGTAATATGATGTCACTGTACTCAGAGACTTTCTTTTTTTCTTTTCTGCACCAATATCATAGAAATCAGGGTAACAATAAAAACCGTAAACCAAAAACAGAACACAAAAACTTAAAACAAGTTTTGCTGGCTTTTGGTGAAGTGGGAGAATGAGATAAAATTGATTTAAGTGGTGTTACTGCTGTTATTGCAGAAATGTTTATGCAACTGTTCTGACACTGATTCATGCAAATGAATGAACATACATGGGGAAGAGGACTACACCAATAATCAGCACCTTCATTGAGTGAGGATTGCTGGTTGGGTTTGGCAAAATGATACTCTCTACTTAAAGGCAGAAAAATATTTTATCTTCATTATAGCTCATCCACGTGCAAGTCACCATAGATAAGGTCCCTCACCATATTGTGGCTAGCTACAGGTCACCATCTAACCCCTAAAGTCTCTTGACTCTTAAATAAACCTACTAGAAGTGCTCACTACCCAACCAAACACCATACTTATGGGTGACTTTAACTACCCATCTATAGATGGAAAACGTACACTGTCTCAAATTCACAGGCACAACACATCCTGGACTTATCCAACCAGTGGATCAAACATACAAGATCTGATACCCATCAGCATGGGAGAGTGCTGCAGCCCCCCAATCCCCCCCCCCCACCCCACCCCTCCTATCAAGTCCTTACTAGTGAGGTCTAATCACAAAGCTGTCTCCTTTGATGTAAAAATCAACCCGAAAAACCCAGCTAAACCAGTAAAAGTTAGGAACTCTTCTAAGGAAAACTACATCCTATTAAGTGAGAGTTTGTCAAATTCAAGGCTCCCCAAACCCTGAGACCACAGCTACCTATACAGAATTATTCACAGATTCTCTATACAAACAAGTGAATAGCTGCAGAGAGGTTGCTGTACCTACCAGAAGTAAACCTAAAACAAACACCAAAAACAAATACCACTGGTGGAATCCTCACCTGAACAGGATATATAATAAAAGAAGAAGAAAACTCATGGCCAAAATCAGGAAGATCAACTCCCCTAAAGACAAGTGCTCTTTTATACAACTAAACAAGAAGTGGTCTAATTAAGTCTAACAAGTCTAACAAGGCCAGCTATGAGGTCAGGATAGCCTCGCAGGCTAAAGACAATCACAAGGCCTTCTTTAGCTATGTCTGGAACATTAGTGGTAACACACGGCAATGTGCCAAACTGGTGGTGAAAAGTACCACCTTCAGTTAGGATGACATAGCAAATCTTCTGACTGATACATTTAGCTCAAACTTCACCCACCCAACTCCCCCACTCCCCCAGCTCTACCAGGTGAAATCACCTCCAAAATACTACCCTCCAACTATTAGTATGGGCCAGGTGCTGGCAACACTTGCTAAAGCCAAGAACACCACCTCCATAGGTCCTGACAACATGCTAGTTGCCTCCTGAACAGTCTAAAACATAACCTATCAGGACCACAAGAGGAACTCTTCAGCTACAGCCTTGATACAAGTTATGTTCCAAGTGAATGGAGGACCACACACCAGTCATTCCCCTCCATAAGGCCGTACTATCAACTGACCCAGGGAACTATAGACCCATCAGTCTAACTAGCCTAATATGCAAAGCCATGGAACACATTATCAGGTAAATGATAAACAAGGATATTGGCAACCTTCATACACTGGACCCATCCCAATTTGGCTTTATTAGGTGAAGATCATACCAACTTAACCTGGTAGACATCTCTGACAGGGTCATCAAGGCAATGGACAAGGTAAAACATTGAATACTGTTTATCCTGACCTAACCAAGGCATTTTATACAATACCCCAGTCAGGCTTTGTTGACAAGCCCTTTGAGCTAGGCATAAATCCCAGCATAGCAGAGACAGGACCCAAGACGTCATGATCGGTGAGACCACCTCCACCAAGACAGGGGTCACCAGCTAAGTATGTCAGGGCTCCATGCTGGGCCCGCTCCTGTTTGGCATCTACTTCTTGGAAGTAAAGGCTAATGTTAAAGGCCTCTGGCTCACCAAGTTCAAAGATGCCTGTAAAAAGGGCACTATTATAGAGTCCCCAGGATACCAGCATCTTGCAAGATGGTTTAACACAGACAAATGACTGCTGACAAAGCCATGGCCTAAAGGTCAATCCCAAAAAATGCATTATAATGCTCTTTGGGAAACTGTCAAACCAAATTAATTACTCCATTGGTAAAGCATCCTTAAGAGTTGCCCAGTAATAAGGAATCTGGGAACATATGTAGATTGTGATTTGGCCTTTGACCAACATGTAGCTAAGACAGTAAGAAAAACATTCTATGTTGCCCAACTTATAAGTAAGGGTATGGCATCTAGGTCCAATGCAGTTATAATATCACTCTATTTGGCCCTTATCAGCTCTTATCAGACCTGTCATTGAATACATTTCCCCCTTTGGCATGTGTCTAACCAGACACTTGCAACAGCTGGCACCCCCAGAAAAGTTTCTCACCAGTAAAATTCAGGGAATGAGTACAGGGCTTCCTTAGACCCAGCCTTAATGGATCTGTTGCACATGTGTAAAACAAACAGCACCAGAAATACTAGATCCAGGGATCTGAACTTCACTTGTGACATAAATAGAATGTTCTAGAGAGACAGATATGTACGCCAAAGGATCCTCACGCTATGGAATAGGCTACCCATGCATGTGAAACAGAGTTCATTCCTGATTCCATTCAAGTGAAACCTTGACAAGTGGATGAGAAATCATAAATTTACACGCTCTGGACCCCATGTCCCTTATGGACAGAGGCCATCAGTAAGAAAAATATTATCGCAACTGCTAACCCCCTTACAAATCATACTAACATGAACCCCATGTAGACATCCATGATGCTCAGGATCAGGGTATGTGGCTAGGCTTGTAAGGGCCCTAGTGGTTATTAACCTAGTAACAACCTGTGAACCCAAGAACACATACACATACACACACACACACACACACACAGATATATATATATATATATATATATATATATATATATATATATATATATATATATATATATATGTATGTATATAAGTCTAAACTATGCAAAATTAAACTTTATGTGTATATTAGTCTCATCATCTTCTTTCAGCTGTTCCCGTTAGGGGTTGCCACAGCAAATCACCTGTTTCCATTTCTTCTTGTCCTCTGCATCTTGCTCTGTCACACCAACCACCTGCATGTCGGCCATTTCTTCCACCTCTTCTCCTCCTTCGGCCAACAGTAGCCCAATTTCCGCCAGCACCCTGTTGGCTAACAGTACTGGTGGCGGTCGTTGTTAACCCAGGCCTCGACCGATCCGGTGTGAAAATACTTATTGGTGTCTGCATGAAATGATTTGATGAAGTTTTACGCCAGATGCCCTTCCTGATGCAACCCTCCCCATTTATCCGGGCTTGGGACCGTCACAAAGAAATGCTCTGGCTTGTGCATCCCCAGTATATTAGTCTAAAATAGTTAATTTTACAACAAACAAATTCATGGCTGCAGCAATAGAGATTTGCATCTGTATGTATTTACAATAAGTGGATTTGAACTTACCTTTAGTAAGCCTTCTCCTACAATGTGAACATCAGCCTAGCAAACACGGTATGGCATGTCACAGTTAAAAAAGCAAAGTGAGGGTCAAGTCTGCTTTTGTCTTAAATGAGGTGTTGCAGTTCTGTTCCATTCCTACGGGGGTATTTGACTCCACTTTGTGAATGAAAGGCTGACCATAGGTTCATAGGTTCATAGGTTTGTACTAGGCTATCAGCCCTAGGGCCTATACAAGCCTAGCCATAACAATTCCCTGAATATTTCTTCCCACATTATTTACTTTCCTGGACCCCTGTCTAGCAGGGCGACTGACGTGATCCCTGGGGTGAATTTCCTTTCTCCCATCCAATCTCCCATCCAATCGCCATGATATTATTATTGCCCTACATCCTATACAGAAAACCTTAGGAAGAGCTTTTACATTTGCTGCATTTGTCTTTTTAGCTCCTTTTGCAGTTTCCACCCCCATAATGTACATGACAAGACCGACATTCACTGTGCATCTCCATACTAATAGAACACCGCAAGATTACCCGAGACTTTGATTAGGAGTGCATTAAGCTATCACATCAGAAGTTCATAGGATCATAGGATCATATGAGGTTACTAGGATATTGGCCCTAAGGCCCTTATATGCCAAGCCAAGAGTTTAGCCCATGTTTAGACAAGTCAGCTCCCAAAGCCCCAGTCCGGCAGGGATACAGGTGGAATCCCAGGGGTGTATTTTCTGTTTCCCATCCAGTTATCCAGGTTGCGCTTAAAAAGGAGTAAAGAGGTACTCTGCTTGACGTGGAGAGGGAGTCTATTCCATAGATGGGGGAGTCTCTAGGGCACAAATCTGTCCTGCCAACAAGTCCTATTGATATCACAGACCAGGTTGAGATCGTGTGTATGGGTTGCTTGAGTGGAGCTTGACTTGTGGATATGCAGCAGTCCTAGTCATAGGTGTTTACTAGGCTAATGACGACAGGGTCCTTTTTAAGCCTAGCCATGCATCCCAAATCTCTGACAAGTTCTGATACCCTTGATAAGTATAATCAGAAGCTTGGGAGATGAAACATTTATAAGCAGGGGCCTGGGATTCGAAACATTTACAGGTTGCCTGTGTCCATTAGAGACATAGGTGCCAAACCAGGGATGAATTTCCTCTTCCCCATCCAGTTGTCCAAGTTACACTTGAATTGGGTTAAGGAGGAACTCTGCTTCACATGGATGGGGATCTTGCTCCAGAGACAAGATAGAATCTGGGATATATGTATATATACATATATATCTATCTATATCTATATATATATATATATATATATATATATATATATATATATATATATATATATATATATATACACACACACACACACACACACACACACACACACACATATATATATATATATATATATATATATATATATATATATATATATATATATATATATATATATATATATGTATGCATGCATACACACACATATATATATTCTTCTCTCTTTCGGCTGTTCCTGTTAGAGGTCGCCACAGCGGATCATCTGTTTCCATTTCTTCCTGTCCTCTGCATCTTGCTCTGTCACACCAACCACCTGCATGTCCTCTCTTACCACATCCATAAACCTTATCTTAGGCCTTCCTCTTTTCCTCTTACCTGGCAGCTCCATTGTTAGCATCTTTTTCCAATATACTCAGCATCCCTCCTCAGCACATGTCCAAACCAATGCAATTTCGCCTCTTTGGCCTTGTCTCCAAACCGTCCAACCCGAGCTAACCCTCTAATATACTGATTCTTAATCCTATCCATCCTCATCACACCTAGTGCATATCTTAACATCTTTAAATCTGCCATGTCCAGCTCTGACTCTTGCCTTTTTGTCAATGCCACTGTCTCCAACCCATATAATATAACTGGTCTCACTACCCTCTTGTAGACCTTCCCTTTCACTCTTACTGGTACCCGTCTGTCACAAATCACTCCTGACACTCTTCTCCATCCATTCCACCTTGCCTGTACTCTCTTCTTCACCTCTCTTCCACACTCACCATTACTCTGAACTGTTGATCCCAAGTACTTAAACTCACCCACCTTCGCCACCTCTACTCCCTGCATCCTCACCATTCCTCTATCCTCCCTTTCATTTAGACACATATTCTGTCTTAGTCCTGCTGACCTTCATTCCTCTTCTCTCTAGAGCATATCTCCATCTCTCCAGGGTGTCTTACTGTCACTACCTGTTCCTTACTGTCACTACAGATCACAATGTCATTTGCAAACATCATAGTCCACAGGGACTCCTGTCTGATCTCACCTGTCAGCCTGTCCATCACCATTGCAAATAAGAAAGGGCTCAGAGCTGATCCTTGATGTAATCCCACCTCCACCTTAAACACATCCGTCACTCCCACTGCAGAACTCACCGCTGTCACACTACCCTCGTATATATCCTGTACCACTCTTACATACTTCTCTGCCACTCTCGACTTCCTCATACAATACCACAACACCACTCTTGGCACCCTGTCATATGCTTTCTCTAAGCCTACAAAGACACAACGCAACTCTTTCTGACCTTCTCTATATTTCTCCATCAACACTCTCAGAGCAAACATCACAGATGTAGTGCTCTTTCCCGGCATGAAACCATACTGCTGATCACTAATTACTAATCATCATCTCGCTTCTTAACCTTGCTTCCACTACTCTTTCCCATAACTTCAAGCTGTGACTGATCAGTTTTATCCCTCTGTAGTTACTACAGCCCTGCACATCACCCTTATTCTTAAAGATAGGTACCAAAACACTTTTCTCCACTCCTCAGGCATCCTCTGACTTTCCAAGATTTCATTAAACAATCTGGTTAAAAACTCCACTGCCATTTCTCCTGAGCACTTCCATGCATCCACTGGTATGTTATCTGGGCCAACAGTCTTTCCATTCTTCATTCTGTTCATAGCTATCCTTACTTCGTCCTTTCTAATCTGTTTCATTTCCTGATTCACTATCCCCACATCATCCAACCTTCTCTCTCTCTCATTCTCTTCATTCATCAGCCCCTCAAAGTACTTTTTCCATCTGCTCAACACACTCTCCTTGCTTGCGAGTACATTTCCCTCATTATCCTTTATCACCCTTACCTGCTGCACATCTTTCCTAGCACGATCCCTCTGTCTAGCCAATCGGTACAGGTCCTTTTCTCCCTCTTTAGTGTCCAACCTTTTATACAACTCTCAATATGCCTTATCCTTAGCCTTCGCCACCTCTCTCTTTGCCATGTGCCTCATCTCTTTATACTCCTGTCTACTTTCTTCATCTCTCTGACAATCCCACTTCTTCTCCAGCTTCTTCCTCTGTATAATCTCCTGTACTTCCTCATTCCACCATCAGGTCTCCTTGACCTCCTTCATCTGTTCAGATGTCACACCAAGTACCTTTTTAGATATCTCCCTTACCAGCTCTGCTGTAGTTACCCAGCTATTCGGTAACTCTTCACTGCCCCCCCAGTGCCTGTTTTAAGTCTTCCCTGAACTCCACCTCACAATCACCTTTTTTCAGCTTCCACCATTTAATCCTTAGCACTGCTCTCACATTCCTTCTCCTCTTCTTGATCACCAACATCATCCTACAGACCACCATTCTGTGCTGCCTAACTGCACTTTACCCTGTCACCACTTTACAGTCTCCAATCTCCTTCAGACTGGCCCTCCTGCATAGGATATAATCCACCTGTGTGCATATTCCTCCACTCTTGTATGTCACCCTATGCTCCTCCCTCTTCTTAAAGTAAGTATTCACCACAGCCATGTCCATCCTTTTCGCAAACTCCACTATCATCTGACCTTCTGCATTTCTCTCCTTAACACCATACCTACCCATCACTTCCTCATCCCCTCTGTTCCTCACCAACATGCCCATTGAAATCCGCTCCAATCACCAGTCTCTCACCCTTGGGTACACTCACCACCACTTCATCCAATTCACTCCAGAATTTGTCTTTCTCATCCATCGCACACCCAACTTGGAGAGCGTATGCACTAACAACATTCATCATTACACCATCAATTTCCAGCTTGATAAACATCACTCTATCCAACACTCTTTTCACCTCCAAAACACTCTTGGCATACTGTTCCTTTAGGATAACCCCTACCCCATTTCTCCTGCCATCCACACCATGATAGAACAATTTGAACCTGCCTCCTATACACCTGGCCTTACTACCCTTCCACCTGGTCTCTTGCAAGCACAATATATTAAACTTCCTTCTCTCCATCATATCAGCTAGCTCTCTCTCTATGCCAGTCATACTGCCAGTATTCAAAGTTCCTATCCTCACTACTCCTAACCTTCCTCCTCTGTTCCTGACTTCGGGCATGACTTCCCCTTCTTCTTCTCCTTCGGCCAACAGTAGCCCAATTTCCTCCAGTACCTTGTTGGCTAATAGTACTGGTGGCGGTCGTTGTTAACCTGGGCCTTGACCAATCCGGTATGGAAATCTGTATTATTGTCCACATATGTCATTTGGCAGAGGTTTTACACCGGATGCCCTTCCTGACGTAACCCTCCCCATTTATCCGGGGTTGGGACTGGCACAAAGAAATGCACTGGCCTGTACATCCCCAGTGGCTGGGTTTTATATATATTTTTTTATATATACATATATATATATATATATATATATATATATATATATATATATATATATATATATATATATATATATATATATATATATATGTGTGTGTGTGTGTGTGTTTAAAATTCTGGATAAATGTGTCCACTCCCAGATCTTTCAATATTTTATTGACCACAGCCTACTTTTCAACACACAATATGGCTTCCGTCGCAGCCACAGCACCATGACAGACCTCCTCAGTTTCACCAACACATTTTAACCATCACAGAAACAATGGAAACCTAGTCTCAGCCCATTTCCTCAATCTTTTCAAAGCTTTTGATATGGCACCTCACAAAAACTTCTGTGTAGGCTCTCCACCCTAAGAGTCAGTAACTCGTCCCTTATCAGGTTTCACAGTAAACAGGCAGTAAGCTGTGAAATGGTAAAATAATTCTCTTCCTTTCATCCTTCAGTTATAATCAGAGTCCCCCAAGGGTGAGTTCTATGGCCTTTCCTTTTTAACATCATTATTAGTAAACTCCATACTGCCTCCAAAGAAGCAACCTTACCTTAATACGCAGAAAAAGCTACACTCTGCATCAACATTAGATGGCCTCCAGGACATCACACAGCAGACTTTCCTATCCACATAACCCTAGCTATGGACTCAGACCTCCTCCTCAATGCTAAAATTACCAAACTAATGCTTTTTACCCCCAAAATTACACAAAAAACCCAAACATTCCATATTCTCTCATCTAACAACTCAACAACTGAAACCGTATCACGAACTAAACTCATAGAATTCTTACTTGACGACAGTCTTAGATATGATCTACATCTGCTCCAAGCTAAAAAAAAACATAGAAAACTTAGGCTCCCTCTACAGGGCAAAAGCATTTCTTACAGAAATAACTAGAAAATCAGTAGTAACAACCTCTCTACTCCCTCCCCTTCTGTATGCATCTCTTGTCTTTATATATCTTAATGTAACCCTCAGAACAAAATTAGAATCAGTGTTACAAAATAGCTACATTTGCTGTTAGTACATCTGAAAAAACACATCACTGCAAAGCCATAAAAGACCTAAACTGGGTACAACTTCCTCAATACCTGTCCTACTCTCTACTTGTAACAACCCCTAATCTTAATATACTGCCCTGACAAATGTCCATCTCTAAAAATTTACTTTAACGTTACACAAATTTCAGAGGACTATAGGTGCATTAGTAAGTACTAGGCTAGCTGCTGTTGCAGGCCATTTTAAGTTTAGCCAATTTCTCCAGAGGTAAGAATCAAACCTTGTTCCTTCTGTCTGTGAGGTAAATAACTTAAGCATTATGCAAACCCCCAAACTCCCTGTGGTTTAACAGTAAATCTGTCCTTGATGCAACTACATCTAATAACTCTGATGGTGACTCACTATACTGTTACCACATTTCCAGGCTGTGGAACTCCGTGCCACTTCTAAAACTAACAAACAAAACATTTTCAAAGCAGCACTAAACACAATATCTAAACAATAACTGGCTCAGCTCTTGCACTGCTCCAGGATAATCTAATAACGACATCCTACCCACGCACTCTTGTATCAAACCTTCTCTTCATCTAGTACAAGTTCACGCCAAACACCGCTCTTCTTCCTCATCTCTCCTTTGCCCTCATACCTCTACCTCTACCCACCTTTCTTACCCCCAATATTTAACCTCTGTACCCTTATCCTAACCATCCATACCACATATAACTCTCCTGTTACTCATTTCCCTACCAGCACCTATGTGCTCTGACTGCTTCCAACATGACATATCACTAAACTACATCCTCCTATCTCATATTTTTCATTTCACCTCTACTCACCTTATTTCTACAAATACTCTCATCCTGCTACAATCATCCCATTATAACAACTCTGGCCTTCTAATGAACAATAACTCACATAGTTTTAGTCTACCTCATCTAACCCGAAGCCATATTATATTCAGCTACTACAAATATATTGTGACAAAAATACTGTTTAGCATTGAAATTATTTTCTTGTACATGCACCTGTGTGCCTTAGAATACTTTGTAAAACAGTAAACCATTTGTACATGCACCTGTGCACCTCAGAATACTTTGTAAAACTATAAATCATTTGTGCATGCACCTGTGTGCTTCAGAATACTTTGCAAAACTGTAGACCATTTGTACACTCACCTGTGCACCTCATAATACTTTGTAAAACAGTAAACCATTTGTACAGGCACCTGTGTGCCTTAGAATACTTTGTAAACTGTAAACCATTTGTACAGACAGCTGTGCAGCTCAGAAAATGGTATAAAACTGTTAACCATTTGTACATGCACCTGTATGCCTCAGAATACTTTCTACAACTATAAACCATTTGTACATGCACCTGTGCACCTCAGAATACTTTCTACAACTATAAACCATTTGTACATGCACCTGTGCACCTCAGAATACTTTCTACAACTATAAACCATTTGTACATGCACCTGTGTGCCTCAGAATACTTTGTGAAACTGAAAACACTTTCTACATGCATCTGTGCTCCTCAGAATACTTTTCAAAACAGTAAACCATTTGTACATGCACCTGTGTGCCTCAGAATGCTTTGTAAAACATTAAACAATTTGTACATGCACCTGTGCACCTCAGAATACTTTGTAAAACAGTAAACAATTTGTACATGCACCTGTGTGCCTCAGAATACTTTGTAAAACATTAAACCATTTGTACATGCACCTGTGCACCTCAGAATACTTTGCAAAACTGTAAACCATTTGTACATGCACCTGTGCTCCGCAAAATACGTTTTAAAACAGTAAACCATTTGTACATGCACGTGTGCCTTAGAATACTTTGTAAAACATTAATTTGCACATGCACCTGTGCACCTCAGAATACTTTGCAAAACTGTAAACCATTTGTACATGTATCTGTGCTCCTCAGAATACTTTGTAAAATGGTAAACCATTTGTACATGCACCTATGTACCTTAGAATACTTTTTAAAATAGTAAACCATTTGTACATGCACCTGTGCACCTCAGAACATGGTGTAAAACTGTAAACTATTTTTACATCCATCTGTGTGCCTTAGAATGCTTTGTAAAACAATAAACCATTTGTACATGCACCTCTGTGCCTTAGAATACTTTGTAAAACTGTAAACCATTTGTGCATGCACACATGCACCTTAGAATATTTTGTAAAACTGTAAACCATTTGCACATGCACCTCTGTACCTCAGAATACTTTACAAAACAGTAAACCATTTGTACATGTATCTGTGCACCTTGGAATACTTTGTAAAACAGTAAACCATTTGTACATGCACCTGTGTGCCTTATTATACTTTGTAAACTGTAACCCATTTGTACATGCACTTGTGCACCTCAGAATACTTTGTAAAACAGTAAACCATTTGTACATGCACCTGTATGCCCCAGAATACTTTGTAAAACTATAAACTATTTGTACATGCACTTGTGCATCGCAGAATACTTTGTACAACTGTAAACCATTTGTACATGCACCTGTGTGCCTCAGAATACTTTGTAAAACTGTAAACCATTTGTACATGCACATGTGCACCTCAAAATACTTTGTAAAATAGTAAACCTTTTGCAAATGCATCTGTGTGCCTTAGAATATTTTGAAAAACTGTAAACCATTTGCACATGCACCTGTGCACCCCAGAATATGGTGTAAAACTGTAAACTGTTTATACATGCACATGTGCACCTCAGAATACTTTGTAAAATAGTAAACCTTTTGCACATGCACCTGTGCACCTCAGAATATGGTGTAAAACTGTAAACCATGGCTAAACTCTGTATTTTGATTCTTCTCATACTTTGTAAAAACATATTATGTATTTTAAAAACTTTTAGCCTCTGTAAAAAATACCAACTTGATTTCTGAAATTTTTGTAACATCATCATCATCATCAACCCCCCTATTTCCCATTTTCTACATGGGGTTGGTGTGTCATGTCACTTGTCATCAGCTCTCCCTATTCAATGCCAGTCTCTTACCTTCTTCAACACTCATGCCTGACTGCCTGACTGTCGCAGGTCTTCTCTCACACGTTCCATTCACCTCTTTGTTGGACACCCACGTTTCCTCTTGCTTTCTTCCTGTCTATCCCAAAATCTTCTTCATCAAATTGTCTTCTGCTTTCCTGGACATATGCTTGAACCACCATAATCTGTTATTTTTTACCTTTTTTTGTAACAGAAGCTACTTTCGCTTTTGCTATGTCTTTATTCCTTTGTCTGTCCCACAATGTGCATCCTACCACCCATCTCATGTACTTCACCTCCATCAACTCTAGCTTCCTCAACTGCTTTGCCCTTACTGCCCAAGGTTTTGTACCATACAATAATAGATTGTACCACTGTTGTGTACACCTTACACCTACCCTTTATACTCTGTGCCAGTTGTCGGCAGGCCCTCTGATTCAAACTATGACCTCCTCATTCAGATTAACCCATTTCATTGTTTCCCTTCTATCTCTTTTCTCTTTTTCTGATTTCCTACATTTGCTGCCATTACAACTGTCTTTTCCATGCTCAGTTTCATCCCATGTGCCTTCAGTTTCCATTCCCCTTCCCTGAAGTTCTTGCTCAGAGTCTGTCTGTAATGTCACATCGTCTGCATACAGCAACTTTGCTGATCTGTCCCCTCCAACCTGTTTGCTAATGTAGTCCATCACCAATATAAACAGCAGTGGGCTCAGAGCTGAACCCCGATGGACACCCACTCCCACTGGGAATTCCTCTGTAAGACCAAACACTGTTCGTACTTGATTCATTGGGTCCTTGTACATAGCTTGTACTAATTCTACCAATGTTTCTGGGAATTTGAACTACAGCAGGATTGGTCAAATCCAATGCTCAGAGCCTCTGCGAAAAAAGCTTTTTCCCCAGTCAGACTTTCTCGGTAAACAAACAGAAATAAAGAAATAATACTACTTTTTTTCAATGCTTTGTTAGTTCTGTTTCTGTAAAAACTCATGTGATGTGAGGGAGGACTGAAATCCAACAGCTGCCAGTTAATGTGGTGGTGTTAGTTACAATGGCAGGGAAGTAACAGAAAGCGAACTCTAACTCAAGCTAACTCTAATTTTCTAAGGAAATGCCTACTCACTACAATTCTAACATGCAACAAACATTTCTTTTAATAAAAAAAACTGATTAAATTGTAAAATTCAGTCAGTGCAAAGTCTATAGTACTTTTAAATGCTAAAATTCTAATAAACCCACAAAACACATCTAGCACTATTATTAAATGATTAAAGATATATTGTTAGCCTTGCCGGCTTAGGTTGCAAAGTAGAACCACACTCCTTGAGAATGAGTGTACTGCTTTTCACAGAATAAATATAGTTTTTCTCTGAAGCAGCAATATCCATGCTGGCTTCAATAAAATGCATAAAGGAGCAAATTTCTGAGTTGAAGTTTGTTTTTCACCTGGAAAACATACCTGTAATATCATTATATCTTCACTCCCCTTACCAGTCAGCCTTATCACTTGGTCATATACCTTCAAGGCCTTGAAAAGTAGGAAGACTCTGGCCATATCTATCCAGGGCCTGGACAGAAAGGAAAACGAACTGCAGATGAGATGGGTGACAATGGTGTGAATTTTCTTCACAAACTTCTTCACCTTTGGCGGCAGTTTATGTATGGAAAATAGTGGAAACATAAAATAATTCAGACAATCACAGTCAAGCCTCTTACTGATTTTGGCATGCCATTTTGCTTTCTAAAAATCATCATTAATAAATAGATGTAAGAGTTATTTAAATATTTTTTTCAAAAACATTTTTATTTTGTTTTCATTATAAACAAACACAAAAGTACAGATAAATACAATAAAACAATAACAAAATTATTTACAATATTTACATCCATCCATGATAAACAATCATTTTATTCATGAGAAGTTATCGGTATTTGTTCAAAGAGTTTTACTATTTTTGCCATGCTATTTTTTATGAGTAATGTTATGAGTTCTATAACAAATTGTTTGCAGTTGTTTTTTACAAGCAACTTTTGCTAAATTAATACAATCTTTAAACACCAACTCTTGTTTACTTTTCCAGTTCAAAGTAATAACTTTTTTGGCAATTGCAAGAACTGACCACAGTAACTGAATCTGAGATTTAGGTATTACATTAGGTATAAGAACATTGAATAGGATTAGTGAGTTAGAAATAAATTTAAATACTTTGTTTACATTCTCATAAATAACATTAAAACACACTCAGTAAGACAGCAGTTTCATTGGGTATTTCTGTGCGACTATATGATGTATGCAAATATATTTGTTTGTTTAAGCCTAAATGGCATACGTACACACTAATTTATTTAAGCTTTTAAATTAATGAGTGGCAGTGACAGACACAAGTCACAAAATTAAAATAAAAAAATCTGTGTTCCAGACCAAAGGTTTAACAAAGAATTGTTCTTCCAACTGCTTCTGCATTAGACTAACAAAATAAACTAAATCCTGTAAGAATGCAAACAAATGATACAACTCAGCATTTAATCTGCGTATATGATTAATACCAACCAGACTAGATTCCTGAGTCCTCAGACAAAAATACTTGCAGATCAGAGTTTAAACATTAGAATGACTAAATGAATCCATGTAATAATATCAGCTAGTTCCACTACCAAGTCTCGATAGTGAATATATACAAATACTATATACTAAACACCACTTGTTGTAAATGTAGGTACTTTTTGTTTTAGTAATTGTTGCTCTTACCAACATATTGCAAATTCTTTTCTAGCTATTGATGGTATTTTTACCAAGTGACTGATAGATATAATTGCAATACTGAGGGTATTATTTATGCTTTAAATGCCCTTGTGGTCTTTTTTATATTGGTAAAAGCAAGAGAAAGTTTAAATTAAGATTACAAGAATGTGTTAGGCATCTTAAACATGATAAATTGGATTGTCATATTGCACAACATTTTAGTAGGTTTCACAATTCTGAGCTTTCTTGTTTACAAGCCATGGTTTTAGAAAAAGTGTACTCTAAGTATATACCAGATTTGCTTCTCAAAAAGAAATTGCTTTACAAGGAATCTGTTTATTTTAGAATTTAATACTTTATCCCCTATAGGTCAGAATGTTGAGTGTAATTGGAAGGTTTTAATTTAATTTGATTGATTGTTAAATTAACAGTATAATTGTATAATTGACTAATTTTAAGTGTATTTGAGCTATAAAATGTGAATGCACTTTGATGGCTTTAATCCTTGAAGGCTACTGTAGCCAAGGTGCCAGAGTGTTATTAAAGAGTATTGCTTAGTTTTTTTCTTTGACTTGGTTCATTTGGACTTGTGTTTTTTAGTTAAATACTATATCCTAATTTACTGGTTAAATCTGATCACAAATCAGTCACTTTTCAAGTAGTTATAACACCTGAACCCCTCTTAGGTGAAATCAAGCTAAAAACTTTCACCAAAGCTAATTATACCTTCCTAAGGGATGACATAAATAACTTCCAAGCTCATGCTCCCATAGATGGCATTGACAGCTATACTAAGGTATATACATATGCCCTGTACAAACACTTATATGAATGTATTGACACAGTTGTACCTTATAGGATCAAAACAAGATCCTCAGAAAAACAAGCCTCTCTGGTGGACATCTAGCATTAACAAGCCTCCCTAGTGGACATCTAGCATTAACAAGCCTCCCTGTTGGACATCTAGTATTAATAATTTATACAACAAGAGGAAGAAGTTGCTGTCCAAGAATAAATAAAGAGGTCCCAGCACTGGAAGCACACCCTCCTATGCTTGAACAAACAAATAAAACAACTTGTAAATTCCTCTAAAGGCAACTTAAAAAAAAAGCTTTGCAACCATAGCTAAGGCTAACCATAAGGCATTCTTCAGCTATAGCCATAATCTAAAAGGTAGGACCCAGATATGTACTGAACTAGCTGTGGATGGCATCACACACACTAATCCTGTGAAAATAGCTAACCCATTTGCTGATAGGTTTGGCGAAAATTTCACTCCCTGTCCCCTCCTAACATTCCAGAAAGCATTCCTTCTACATCTCCCCCACCTTGCATTTCCAAACAGCAAGTCATTAATGCTCTCTCTAAGGCAAAGAACACATCCTCAATGGGATTGGATGGCACCCCGGTTGCATTTTAAATGGTCTAAAACATGAGTTAGCAACTCCATTAGGCACTCTCTTCAACCACAGTCTGAGTACTGGCTTTGTCCCTGCTGAATGGAAAACAGCAACCATCATCCCTGTCATAAAGGAGGTACAGCAACAGACCCTGGGAACTATAGGCCCATAAGCTTAATCCAGCCTTATCTGTAAGGCCATGGAATGAATCACCATGGACCTTATAAATATGGATATAGGTGATCTCCAAACCTTTGATCCAACACAGTTTGGTTTTGTCAAAGGCAGGTCATGACTGTTAAACCTGGTGAACGTCTTTGAAAATGTCACCAGAGCCATAGATGAAGTCAAATCTGTACATACAGCCTATCTAGACTTAGCCAAGGCCTTTGACATGATCCCACATTCAGGCATCATTGATAAACTCTCCCAGTTGAATATTAACCCTTATGTTGTGAGGTGGGTTGCTAACTGTCTCACCGATAGATAACACCGAGTCAAAGTTGGGGACTTTACCTCACCCAGCAGACCTGTCAGCATTGGAGTTCCACAGGGATCAGTGCTGGGCCCCTATTGTTTGGAATATACTTCTCAGAAGTTCAAGCCAAAACAGAATGGCTGTAGCTGACTAAGTTTGCTGACTACTGCAAATTAGGTGCAATCATTGAATCCACAAACAATGTCAATATACTTTAAGAGGGACTTATACAAACCAATGATGGGTGCCAAAGCCATGGACTCAAACTCAGTGCTAAAAAATGCATTATTATCCCCTTCAGTAAAAATGATATCCCTGCAGACTATCATATACATAATAATACCCTAAGTAGCAACTCAGTAGTGAGAGACTTGGGAGTGCAAGTTGACAGTAGCCTGAAGTTCGACCACCATGTGTCTACTGTGGTAAGGAAGGCACACCTTATTAGCAAAGGCATTGCTTCAAGACAAAAAGATGTCATAACTCTCCTGTACTCGACCCTCATCAGTCCAATAACTGAGTACAATGCTCCCTTTGGTATGTACCTTACCAGGCATCTGCAGCAACTTGAGAGACCTTAGAGATTTCTAACCAAGAAAGTTCAGGGTGTCCAGCACATTTCATACATTGACAGACTGAAGTCATAGTCACTGTACTCAGTAGCGTACAGACTACTTAGAAGAGACTTCTGCCTGGTCTACAGTGCAATCTCGAATCCAAACCTAATGGAAATGCTGCATATCTGCAAGTTAAATGGGACAAGGGTCACCCGCTCCAGTGATGTTAACCTGGTCTGCAAAATAAATAGGACCTGCTGGAGAGACAGATATGTCTCTCAGAGGTTGCTGCTCCTCTGGAATAGGCTAACAATTCACATCAAACAGAGCCCCACTATGATCCTGTTTAAGCATAGCCTGGATGACTGGATGGAAAACTGGAAATTCTTGCTGGGGATTTCACTTATGACCCTCCTAGATATGGGAAGTCGTTGCTAACTAAGATCTCAAGTCAAGGCAAGATCCTTTATATTGGGTTTCTCTAGCATTATAATGGGTACACAAGGCTAGGCTTATAAATGTCTTCGGGTCAATAGCCTAGGAACCACCTATGAACCTATGAACAAAAGCTGGCACAGGTTATGAAAGCATAACTAATTTTAATTATCTTTTTATCAAACATTTTCAAATACATCCTTCAATAGTACAGCACATTTTAAGTCACTGATAATTGCAATTTAATTCATAGCATGAATCATTGCCATAACACCATGTAGGCACATACAAAACACTCATCTTCCAACACAATGGCATTCCAGTAAATCTATTTATGTTCATGAAACAATCCTCGGTGTATAGGTTTATAAGTTTATACTATGCCAATGGTATGTCAAGCATTGTGGGCTTAGAAAACAATGCCACAAAAGAAGGATTATCAAAGGTGAGTTGATAGTTCAGAAGATGATGGTAGGATGTAGATTTAATTTGGGAGTCAGAGGTAGAATATTTTCATCCTGGGTTATGCTATATAAGTTCTTAAATACCAGCTCACTATGCCCATCTTATGGAGATCATTATTTACATGATTCTGTGTAGGAGCACTAGTTTTAACAAACGTGAATATGCTACATTTCTTTGCTTTTAGGCTGAGACCTTTATTAGTGGACCAGTCATTAGTGGAATCAAGATCATCTTTGGATATTAGTGAATCTGGGGGGGGGGGGTTAAGATAATTCTTAGTTTGCAGTCATCTGCAAATTTAGTTAGCCAAAGGTTATTAGCATTTGCCTGTACTTCAGAAAAATAGATTCCAAACAGGAGAGGGCCTAGAATAAAACCCTGAGGGACACCACTAGTTACATTTTGCTTTCTGGAGAATGTATCTTTTATTCTGATTGAGTATATTCTGTTTGATAGCCAGTTGACAATACAGCAAACTACACAGGGATCACAGGATCATAGGATCATAGGAAGTTACTAGGCTAATGACCCTGAGGCCTTTACAAGCTTAGCCAAGAATTTATCCCATGTTCCGACAAGTCAGCACCCGGATTGACAACAGCATATCTTAATTAACTCATATAAAAAGATTGCATTTAGAGGATTGCAGTAGGGATTCCTGAGTTTGTAGCAGAGCAACAGAAATCTGTAAGAGTAGCTAGTTATTTGTTGTTACAAGGTAGGGGGTTTATGTGATGCATGGGCATAGCCAAGAATTCATTAGGTGTTCTTTGAGAAAGTTTTTATAGGTTCATAGGTAGGTACTAGGCTATTGGCCCTGGGGCCTATACAAGCCCAACCAAAAAAGTACCCTGGCTTTTGCCACCCAAGAAAATTATTTTCCTGTGCCACTGTCGAGCAGAGCCACAGAAGTGATCCCTGGGGTGAATTTCCTATTTCCCATCCAATCATCAAGATTTTTCTTGAAGAGTGCTAATGAGGAGCTTTGTTTGATATAAATAGGTAATTTATTCCAGAGTATGGGAAGTCGCTGGGACAGGAATCTATCCCTCCGGCATGTTCTGTTTAGAGTGGTGACAAGGTTTATGTCCCTAGAGCGTGTAGCTCAGAGGGACTGGTATTTCTTTAAGTGGAGTATGTCCAAGAGCTCTGGGTTTGAAATAGCTTTGTATGTTAGGCAGAGATCACCTCTGAGTAGGCGATATGCGATGGAGCAAAGCTGGAGTTTTTTGAGACGGTCTGCATAGGACATCTGATGAGGCCAGTAATCCTCTTTGTGAGGTATTTCTGCGGCCTTTCCAGTTGTTGTAGATGTCTTGTGAGCTACATACCAAAAGGAGCATTGTACTCTATAATGGGTCTAATGAGTGATGAGTAGAGGGGAACAATGACCTCTTTTTTTCTGGATGAGAAACCTTTTGTTATGAAGTGTGCCATGTAGAAGGATTTCCTGACTACTGTGGCGATGTGATTATCAAAGGAGAGACCACTGTCCACCTGTGTCCCAAGGTCTCTTATCACACTTTCGGTGTTAAGTATACTACCGCCTATGTTGTAGTTCATGGGTACAGAGTTTTTACCAAAGGGGATGACAATGCACTTTTTGGCATTGAGATTGAGGCCATGGCTTTGACACCAGGCATCTGTCTCAGTGAGGCCCTTTTGTAGGATGTCCACATCGTTAGGAGTTTCAATTATGGCTCCTAGTTTGCAGTAGTTGGCGAACTTCATTAGCCAAAGACCTTCTATGTTAGCCTGTACTTCAGAGAAGTAGATACCAAACAGGAGAGGACCCAGGACTGAACCCTGTGGCACTCCACTTGTCACTGGTCTGAAGTCAGATTTGGAGTCTACTACTTTCACAGTGTGAGTTCTGTCAGTGAGCCAACTGGCAACCCATCTTGTGACATACGGATTTATACCTAGTTTAGTGAGTTTATCTATAATTCCAGAGTGAAGGATGGTGTCAAAAGCCTTGGCAAGATCTAGATAGGCTGTGTGAACTACCTTACCCTCGTCTACGGCTTTGGTGACTGCTTCAAAGAAGATGATCAGGTTTAGGAGACATGATCTGCCTTTTACAAACCCAAACTGGGTGGGGTCCAGAGTTTGGAGATTACCAATGTCTTTGTTTATAAGTTCCATGATGATACGTTCCATGGCCTTGCAGACCAGGCTCATCAGGCTAATAGGGCAGTAGTTCCCATGGTCCGTGATGGCTCCCCGCTTGTGGCGTGGGATAACCATTAAATAGTGTAGTTGAAGGAGCAGAGGTCAGAGGAGTGGGAAGGTTGTTCCAGTTGCTAGCTATGTTGTTGGAGAACAGAGCTTTCCCTGCAGAGTTATTGACTTTAGAGATACAGAGGAGAGATTTTTCAGAAGAGCGGAGGGGACGATTTGATACATACTAGGTTAGGAGTTGTTTTAGGGATGGGGTTTTGTCAGGATAATTCACAATATTGTAGGCAAGTATTAATTGGTGATAGTTAAGTAGTTGAGGGAGTTCTAACCATTTAAGCTCTCATAAAGCCTGACAGTGATGGGTTTTGCAGGTGGAGTAATTAGCAAATCTGACATTCTTATTGTAGCAAAATTCAAGCCATTCAAGATCCTGTTTTCTTGTGTGGGTAAGGATTGGTGCGGCATACATAAGTGTGGACAGTAGACGTGTTTGGGCTAGTGTAATTCATGCCTGATGAGATAGGAATTTTCTGTGTCTGTATAGATTGCCCAACTTTTTGTGGACCTTTTTGATTGTTTGTGATATATGGACATCAAATAGTAGTTTATTGTCAATTGCTAGACCAGTGAACTTGGTGTGGTCAATGGGGGAGATATTAGTACCATTTTTGGATGTGATTATGAAAGGTTGATAGGTGGATTTAATTTTTTTGGGAGCGAATATGAGTAATTTGGTCTTGTTGGGATTGAGGATGAGCTGGATCTGGGTAATCCAGTTTTCCGTGGAAGTAAAGGATTCCTGTGTAAGTTTTTGCAGGGTAGTGAGTGATGGTGCTGAGCAGATGAGAGCTGAGTCATTTGCATATTGTATAAGTGTAGCATGTTGGGTGGAGGTAGGAAGGTTGTTAGTAAATATAGAGAAGAGTAGTGGGCCCAGTATTGAACCTTATGGGACTCCCATGGTGGGTGGAAGTTGGGGAGATAGTTTGTTTTGCCATTGGACAGATTGTTGTCTGTCTGATAGGTAGCTTTTAAACCAGGCTATGGTGAAAGGCGAAAAGGATAGGAAGGCCATGGAGTCTAGTAGTATGGTGTGTGTCACCATGTCAGATGCCTTAGATAGGTCTAAGAACATCGCTGATACGAAGTTGTTGTTATTTCTGTGTAGGTTAACTGTATTTGTAAAGGTGAGGAGAGCGGTAGTAGTGCTATGGTGTTGCCGGAAGCCATGTTGTGTGGGAGAGAAGACATTGCTAGAGTTCAGGAATTGCATAACTTGAGAGTGAATACACCTTTCAAGTATTTTAGATAAGAGAGGTAGGATGGCTATGGGACAGTAGTTAGAGAAAGTGTAAGAGCTGCCGTCTTTATGAAGACATCCTATCATCTTCCTCCCTCTGCTTGTCACTTCTTAACAAGGAATTTACTGATCCCCTAAATGTGAACATGGCCTCCCTCTAATACCTTTCCAGGCTAATACAAATACACAAAAATGCATTAAACAGTCAGACAATAAAACAATATACTCATCTGTTGTACTTACTGACCAGCAAACCCACCATTGTCAACTCTTGGGATACTTTAACTATCAATGAATGAAAGGGCAGCACAGCTCTCCCCCTCAGATTTATAAAATTGTAAGTCAGGGACATTGTTCTTCATTAAAAAGCAAAATATCAGGCAAAAGATATACTCTTAGATACGATCAACAAGAAACCCCTTACTCTTCTTAAACCCCAATTTAAAACTGCAGTGGGAAATGGCATTTTCAACGCTTGTACTAGCTATTTGGAATCACATTTCTACAGATATAGAAAAATAAAACACTTTGATTGTATTTAAAAAAATTAAAAGCAACTTGCTGAAGGATTGGGACTGTTTCTGCTGCAATGAACAGAGCTAAATCTGCACCTTATGACTCACGCAGTTGTGCAGTCAGTTCCAATAATTTCTTACATTGCATCAACTACTGAGACTGTGACTTCTTCTAAAGTTAACTGTATGCATTGAAAACTTTTTTTTGTAAATATTTGCTGTGCTATTTTGTACATAAGTACTTTACAATCTGCACTATAGACATTTACTGTACATGTTCTTCATTGTAAATTGTAAACATTCACTATCCTAGCATGAAATGTTTGTCTGTACTGTCACTATTTAATTTATCAGCAATCAAACATTATGAACTTCGACACTAGGCATAGGTCACATGGTCTGTCATAATGGCAATACCATCCCAAATTTATCTCAGCAAAGATACCTTGGCTTAACTTTTGTTCCTACGTTACTATTTGTCCTTCACACAAACAGGGTTATAAATAAAACACTGGGAAAACTCAAGCTGTATTACAATATTGCCCATTTTCTCTCTCTTGTTGCTTGTTACTCCTTAGCTAAGAATATACTCATAAGCAAATTGAAATATGGGCCCCGCTTCTCACTCCATATCCCAGCTCTAATACGTATAAATAGCAGATTGCAGAAAATAAAATATGCAGGCTTGTTTTGCTTACAGACTCTGTACACACCACTGCAACCTTCTAGATATTAGACCAGGTAATGGTCCAGTCCATCTACTTGGTTGTGGACAAGTTTATTAAATGTTTTGGCTAAGTCCAGGGTTTAGAATCTGCAGATCTTGGATTCATTTCCCATTACTGATACTGTTTATATCCTTCTAAGATAAAATAACCATGTTGATCTTTCCAAAAATTTAATTTAACTCCTATTTCCCATACACCTGGATTATAGCTCTAAACGTAACCCATACTACCTCACATTTTTTGTAGCAAAGGGAATCTCTCCCAAATTTCTCTGAAAACTAAACCGTTACATTTCTATGGGTTTATCTTAAAAAATTGCATTCTCCCTGTTAGAGTATGAAATAGTTATACTGTTTTCCCATATAAAATTATATATGTATATAATAGAAAAGGCAAAAACAATTTGAGTAAAAATATCTTCTGTTTATACTTCAAAATAACACAAAAGTACATAAAATAAAGTAAAAAGGGTTATGGGATATCCAATTTGCCCTCTTCCTTCATGGCTGTGGTCTTATCCAAATGACCATTAACCCTTGGCATAAGTTTTGTTCTCCCTTACACTCTTCTTATCCAATTTACAAAACCTACAGCCTAAAATAATACAATAAAACATATTTATCACATTATAATGTTGCATGCTATCAAAAGCCTTTTCCAAATTAGTAATCCACAGAAATACTGATTTATTCCCTCAAAACTGTCTGAAATAGGGGCACAGGAAATTAACTTTCTTGGGTGGCGTAAGCCAGGTAACCTTGTTGGCTAGGCTTACTTTAGGCCCTCGGGCCGGTAGCCTAGTACCTGCCTATGAACCTAAATATACTTTCAAAATGCAAAGTAACAAATTCACATTACCTGATGCTTTCAGTCCAAAATGTGACAATAAAATCTTTCTGATCGGTTATTTTAATCTTTTTCTGTAGTCAGAGTCACTAACTTAAAGTCACAATCTAAATGCATAACAGGTTTCCAAATTTTTAATTTTTGTTTCTTCCATACCTTTTCAAATTCACATTAACAATGCCCCATAACTAAACAACCATTCCTCAACATTTTCTCCCTGCAACATACGTTTAAAAGTTGTATTATATTTTTTAACTGTTATATATCTAAAGGCTTGTGAAATTCAAAAGGAAGACAAATTAGATACTGTCTGTTAAGCCAACTTTATTTCCATTACAGAGAAAGGTGAATCCACTTTCTTATCACTCACTATACTAAGTAATTGATGCCACATCCCTTTACAACCCATAATACACTAATACTTGTGCATTTTATTGCACAGAAGTGTTATAAAGCCTTTAATTTATCCTCAGGCCTGCTGCAAATGTTCCTTTTAAATAAAAAGGCACCTTTCTCTTGCATATCTTTCCCCATAAATCAAGCAGCAAAATATTTTCTCTGTTACCCATACTAAAAAATCCACCACCATTGATTAACTCTTTTTACATAAAACCAAATGCAACTGCTTAGATATCAAAGAATATTCCTTATCCAAACTATTACAATCTTCACTTACCAAAGTGATATGCTGTTCCCATTCCCTTTCCAGCAATATATTCTGCTTCCATCTATACTCAGCCACCAATTTCTTTTTCAGAGACACCCACCATAATGCACAGGAAGTATAATCCCTTCTAAGATCAACATGATTATGTCACACTATCTTTAAATACAAAAAACTCTTGCCATACAAAAAAAAAAAATCTGGGTACTACTTAACCTCCCATCTCAAAAAACTTCATATCTTTATGTCTGCACAGAAAGCCTTATGGTCGGAAAATCCTGCAAAAATATTCTATCGTCAACCTCAAAGAACTGAAAACTTGAAAAACTACAATCAACTGGAATTCAAATTTTCTTTAAATAAGGAATAATGATGAAATTATGAATATGTTTTGTCACAAACTACAATACCCATACTCCAATTTTTCAGAATTCCTGCCTTCACTTTTATTTATTCTGCCAGACGTATTAAAATCCCCCAAACATGAAAAAAAGGCATACATTACCAAGGAAAAACCCTGTTGCACAAAGCATTCCTCCTACATGATTTTGTTGTTAAGTATTAATAAGATGAAAGATTTGATGTTTAGACTCTAATATCTACTGCTAAACCCCTCTCAGGACTTGATGCATATCAGTCCGTAACTTTCACAGAAATATTTCCAAGACTAATGTTTACCCCAGAACAAACATCTGGGTTCAAGGAGCAAAACTCCAGTCCTTGTTAAAATATAATCAACCTCATCTGCTCTAAAGCAGTTACATGTCACACATCTTGAAGGAAATATATATTAGCAAACTGCTTTTTTTAACCAAAATGCAATTTTCCTCCAATGACTACACAAAAATAAACTATTAACAATTACAGTTAGAACTTTCCTTTTATGACCTTAAGTCTATCTTTAATATTTTGTCTTCAGTTACTTTTCTGAAACAAATTTGATTCCTTAAACCAAATAAAGCTAACTGCATATTCTAAACTGTCGTCCACCTAATAAAGTCAAAGCAGCAAACCTGTTTTCATCCCTCACATCCTGTCCTGAGGCTCCACATTCAAAGGATAGGAAGTCAAATCCAGGAAAGGAATGCTCACATTTGAAATCTGAGATGGAAAAATACTTATTTTTCTCAAACAGTGTTTCTAATTCTGCCAACAGCTTATTACAATTTTGGCAGTCATCCCAAAAATTATCTTTACTACCACGCATTGAATACTACTTGTCACAGCTATCTTTACTGACAGTAATGTCTCCATATTCTTCAGACACAAGTAGTGGCCAGTTCTCTTAAAATGTCCCATCTTCCCACAATGAAAACACTTTTTTGGATGGCCCGCACATCTAAGAACTCCCTTACCTATACAAAATTCTGATTGTCCATGGGTACAAAACTCCTTCATGAGCATTTACTTCCCCAAAACTCTTCCCACCCCTATTACAAAATCCCACTTTACCCGTAATTTCAGTCAATGCTTGTTTCACAATACAAGATTTTTTAATTCGTGATGGCCTGCTATTTTCAGAAAAAAAAACTCAAAACATATATGAACCATATCTGAATCTTGCATCATTTGTTTAAATGCAAATTATAAAACACAAAAATCAGACTGTGGTCCTGTTGCTTCTTATTAAAAAAGACAAAACCATTTAATGAAGAGCTTCTACTGTTTCAAAAAAGAGGCTCAGAGGAAAAAGCAATAATGTCTAGATCTGTGCAATTTGAATAGCCAATTGAGCAATAACAGATTGTTTCAAAAATATACCTGTGATGAGGTCCTCTGGTTTTATCAAAAGAAACTGGAGAACCATTGATCCAAAGGGAAATCTTACATAGACTCTCTGCTCACTACATGCAAACCAAGATTTCATCAAACAGTATCTGTGAAATACACAGGGTATTCTGAATCTGGTGTCTGGTTCCCAGCAATTGTCAGAAGCATTCAAAGCTCTATGATGACTGTGGTCTTCATTCACAGCAATTCCATCATTTGTAGGGCAAGATCCAAACTGGGTAAGATGCTTCAACATCCACAAAAACAGATGCAGTTTGCATCTTCTGCACAATATTATCCCATCGATTCTCTGACTCAGCCTCAGACCGGAACAAGAATGCATCCAAGTACAACATTGTTGAGTAGTTAAAGCCCTTTCCGAAAGTGCTGCAATGTGTACCTCCTCTCTATCCTACGCAACCTCCCCAAATCACTCCAGCTTCCTGACAAAATACCACAACCGCATCCTGCAACATAACAGTAAAAGAATAAAGGAATTTCCTCATGCCCTGGCGATATTTCCTCTTGTTAGCATGAATACCAGCCTGGTTCTCCATTGAAAATAGGCCATAAGCCCAGTGGGCCTAGCACAGTCAATACATTTATTATTTATTTATATTTATTTTCATTTGTTTACCAGGAAAGTCTTACTGGACACAAGTCCTTTTTCACCAGAGGCCCAGGGAGAAAAGCTCTACGTGTAACACAGTATAATTTCTTGTACAAACTTAAAATTTCACAGGTACAGAATCATAAGTATAACTTTATATATCTAGTAACATTAGGATAAAAATGCTTTAACATGCACAGCAACTATTTTTAGGATGAAATGAGCATCCTATACAGGTACCAAAGTTGAAACACCATAAACTGAACAATCAAATAACATCAGTAGGAAAAGATGTTTACTACATGACAGCTTGAGATGAAGACATGTGAAAGAAGAGTGAATGGTTATATTGTTGCTCCTTATTCACTAGCTCTACAATAATTTGTTATATACCAGTTCAGGAAAGGCTAGTGAGACTGATGGGTCTGCAGTTATCTGGGCAAGAAGCCACCCTTACAGAGTGGGATAACTGTAGCTTTTCTATATTTTTTGGGTGTGTATCATACAGACTTTGATTTAATAGTTTGAAAGAGTGTTGGCTTAGATATGCTTTACGATTATCAGTAAGCACCCAGGTATGTTGTTTGGCCAAATGGAAGTGTTTTTTTTTTTTTTTTGGAGAGGGTGGTTGACAATTAGTCATTAATAATGAGGGGGCTTTTCTTGAACTGGTATGGAAGTAACCAATAGTACAATATGTGGAGTGAAATTAAAGCTGAATTTATTAACCAATATGCTGGCTATGGAATTTGGATTGATGTAGGTAGTACCATTTACAAAGACTTCAGAGCATTGGAGGACAGTATTGTACATTTTTCATACGTGGAAAAAAAAATGCCTTATGCTTGTTTTTCTTGTTACTAATACTATTTTGTGTTCATAGGTAGCCTTGGTGCTTCTCACACTATTCCTGAGTTCCTTACTAATTTGGATAGGCTTTGTTTAATGAGGTGAATGGGGTCAAGATTTTTATAAGGCAAACTGCTTACATTTCTTGTTATATAATTTGTTGATTCATTTTCCCACCATATTGGATATTTGATGTATTGTTTTGCTTATGATACTGCGATGGTGGTGGTGCTGCGGTAGCGTTGTTGCCTCACAGTTAGACGTTTCACGTTCGATTCTCAGTTAGAGCATCTTCTGTGTGACAACATGCGTGAATGGGCATTTCTTCATTGAAGGTTGTGCGTTAGGCCCAGCAAGCCAGCACATAAAAATCTACTGCCAATCATTAGCAGACCGGAGTTCCGCTGTTGCGACCCCTAACGGGGAAAAGCCGAAAAATAGTTTTTAGTTTATTGTTTTGCGTATGATGGAAGGAAACAGTTTTCTATCCACTGATTTACTAGATAATAAAATTAGTTGGTTAGGGCTAGAGTGTCAGTGTTCACTTATTCAGGGTTACTAAAACATGTATGCTTTTCAAAAAAGTGGAGAAAATCTGATTGGTTTTGATGATGTTTCAGAATGTAAATGGATTACTTTGACTAGGGACGCTGGTCTTGAACCTAAAGATGATGGCTAAATGGTCTGATTTAACTAGGAAAGAAAAATACTTATGGGCTGTGCAGAGGTCAAAAGAGTTAGGTAAGACAAGATTTAAGAGATTAGAGACCATAGTGGAGAGAGTAACCATGTGTTCCAGGGATCAGGAGTTGACAATGTCAAGTAAAGCTAGAACATAAACAACTGCTGCATGCCTAGGTTGATTGTTTGACATTTTGGTAATTAATGTCTATTAATAAAAAGTTATTTGGTTTGATTTCCAGCTTTAGGAAGCATATTAATGTGTTGATATGTTCTTCTGGGGAAAAGAGGGAGACTTGCTAAACTCCAGAATAGTAGGAGTGTTTTACAAAGATTGGAACCAGGTTTCAGTAGCTACATCAATGTGTTATGTTCTCTGTGTAAAGAAAAGCTTCCAAGTGAGACACATTGCCTTTGAGGCTTCTTTTGTTGAGAAAAGCCACCCTTACCCTTGGCAATTGGAATTTGTCAAGCTAGAATGTCTGGTAAATTCACTTGGCCTAAACAGGGCACTATGGGGGTAGAAAAGGTTTCTGCTGGTATGCACAAACCGTCAAAGGACTGGTGAAGCAGGAAGGTTTGTTTATCTTGTTATCTTAATCTGGAGCAACACTGTACCCCCTTAGAATGACATCATTTCTGTAGCCGCCATTGAAGTAAATAATGGATGACTTCTTGCTATTAAAAGCAGTTCAGCACAAGTGATTTTGCCTCCTTAAGAACACATGACAAGAGTTCCAGAATGTCTCTCTGCATCACCTACATGGTAGACTGCCTGAGATCATTTACCCCAGCTTGAGTAATGACAAGGTTGTATTAATATTTTAGATGCTTCAGGACCTGATGACATTTATAATCCTACCACCTAAGATACAACTGATGGTCACTCTGTCCTTTGCCAAACTAGTGACTGAAGAGTCTGTATGAGTCTGCACATTTATGTAGTGTGGAGGAGTCATTCAATGCAACAGTATTTCTTGCATTATTATGTATTTTAGCTGTAGATTTTACCCACCTTAAGGTCAATGCCTTTTTAGCTTGGTGGTTCCTTGCATCAGTGTATGTGTTAATATGCTGGTGGTAGGTATGGATGTTTGTGTACTTGTGTAAGCTGTGGGTTTATGATACTTTGAGGCTGTGTGTGTCTCAGGTGATCTTTTGTGCATCTTGAAGGACTTGGGGTATGATTTTTGACTACCTATGCAAATGTGGGTTTATGGTTACTGACAAGATCTGGGACATCTGACTCCATTTTCTATATTCAAATACATCTCCTGCAGATGGATCATAGGAACAGTATTAATTGTCTGTGGCTCCATAACTGGTGGACGGATAAGTAGGATAATGTGTGACACCCAAGCACTGGCCCAGAAATCAAGGAGCCTCAATCCTCACCACTGGCAACAGTGGAGAATGTACACAATGGGAGGATGACAAGTACACACACAGTAAAGTGCGGTTTCCCAAAAGAGCACACAGAGACCACAGTCAGTCTGGGGCTGGTTTCCCCTCTTTCTCCAGATTCCCAATAAGACTGGCACAGCTATAGGGTTGAGATCTCAGCTGAGTGACCAAGCCAAAACCTCTAGCACCCTCTCTGTCCAACCAGTGCTTCGTGTCCCTGCCCAGGTAGCTGACACACACACAGTCTTTGAGGTTTGATTTATATACAAACACACACACACTCCTGGCAAAGGCTGGCACAGGTTTACTAGCTATGCCCCTTTCTGCCCAGACTATAAGGTAAGTTCCACTGCCACCAACCACACTTATCAAAGACTTAAGGCCCTTAACAAAGGGTGTCCAATCCGAATGGTGGCCTAACGTTATGAATCTATGAATCTACTATTAATCCAAATGACAGTCTGACCAAGACTTGCAAGGCTATTTAGGAGTGGCCTGTACAGTGGTCACCAAATACATATGCAAGTACTCTAAGACCTTAAATATGTCTCACAAATATCAGCCACAAAGATAGGTTTAAATATATTTAATAATAAACAATAACAGAACAAGACAATACTCAGTAAATGAACACAGTAACTTCAGAGTTCAAAATCACAGGAAATATTTTAGAACAACATTGCAGAACAGCCTCAAATAAATACAGAAAACATCTAAACTAATCTTTACTATATTTCTATCTATATGTAAAAGAGATTCTATGCCCTAAATCTTACTTTCAGCAAGGCAAGTGCAGATGGTGAAGATGAGTTGATGTTGTTGCTAGGTCCAAGACAGAATACAAAATGCAGAGTCTCTGAGAGAGATTTTAAATTAATATCAGATTTTAGGATCATAGGAAGTTACTAGGCTACTGGCCCTGAGGCTCTTACAAGCCTAGCCAAGAATTTAGTCCATGTTTTAACAAGTCAGCACCCTATGCCATTGTCAAGCAGGGACACAAATGGAATCCCAGGAGTCTATTTTCTGTTCCCCATCCAGCTATCCAGGTTGCGCATAAAAAGGTTTAATGAGATACTTTGCTTTATATGGAAAGGGAGCCTATTCCACAAAAGGGGGATTCTCTGAGACACAAATTTGTCATGCCAACAAGTCCTATTGATGTCACAGACCAGGTTGAGTTCACATGTGCGGGTTACTTGAGTGGAGCTTGACTTGTGGATATGCAGCAGTCCCTGATTGTGGAGCTTGACTTGCGGATATGCAGCAGTCCCATCAGGACGGGGTCTGAAATTGCTTTGTATGCCAGACAGAGGTCACCTCTGAGGAATCTGTAGGAGACTGAATAGAGGGACAGGGCTTTTAGCCTATCTGTGTAGGATAGACGTTTGAGGGCCTGGATTCTCTGGGTGAGGAATCTCTGTGGTCTCTCCAGCTGCTGCATGTGCTTTGTGAGGTACATGCTGAAAGGGACATTGTACTCAATAATGGGTCTTATAAGGGAAGAATACAGGGATGTTATGACCACCTTGACCCTGGATATGATGCCCTTACTAATGAGGTGAGCCATGTAGAAAGCTTTCCATACAACGGAGGCAATATGGTGGTCAAAAGTCAGTTTACTATCAACCTGGGTGCCCAAGTCCCTCACGACTGATTGCATGCTTAGTGCTTTTTATCAATGTGATAATTTGTGGGGACATCATTTTCCCCAAAAAGGATGATGATGCATTTTATGGCATTCAGTTTGAAGCCATGTTTCTGGCACCAGTCATTTGTTTGGGTGAGACCCTCATGGAGGATGTCCACATCACTAGGGGAATTGCTGACAGTACCCAGCTTGCAGTCATCTGCAAACTTGGTCAATCATAGCCCTCTAGATTTGGCCTGCACCTCTGAGAAGTATATCCTAAACAGCAGAGGCCCCAAGACCAGTCCCTGTGGTACACCGCTTATTATGGGTCTACTAGTTGAGGTGGCTTCCCCTATTTTGACTAGGTGGGCTTTGTCAATGAGCCAGTTTGCTACCCATCTGGTAACATATGGATTGATGCCTAGTTGAGAGAGTTTACCTATTATACCTGAGTGGGGAATAGTATTGAAGGCCTTGGCCAAGTTAACCCAGCAGGTTTACTGCTGGATTAACTTGGATGACATCACTTTTTGTCACCTGACTTCAGTTCCCAGGCTAAAACAGAAACTAACAGAATTTAACATCTCTGTGTGAAAAATACATATCTCTCAGATGTTTGCAGATCTTGGAAGTCATAAAACAATAAAACTCTTTTACATTTGAAACCTAGTAATTATTTCTCTTTCAAGACAATACAAAAACTTTTAGCTCTAGATATTGTGTCTGCTACTGAAGTGAAACTGAGAGACAACATCTTTTGTTTATGGCCCAGCTATAAAGTAACTTAACCTCAACTATTGTTAAGTTTTGCAGGTTAATCTTCTATGTTCCAGCAGGGTACACTGTGGATACATCTTAGCTCAGTACATAACATACAGTTCTGTATAAATCATATGAATATTCACAAATGACATAGAATTATTTACAAAATTCCAGATAACTGGGCTGGCAATATTTTCCTATATCACATAATGTACTGGCTGAAAAGGCTAAATGCAGTTATGATAGCAGATGGTTAGTCATTTAGGATGAATGAAATACAGCAATTAGGTATAGACAAGTCAACTGATGTGTGTTAGGCTTAGGCTAGTGAGTGAGTGAAAGGTTGGAGTAAAGTTAAAACAGCAAAGGGGAGTTATACAACAAGACTAAAGATATAATGAGCTAATGCTAACATTTAGAAGTATATGAAAAAGGTAGGGTGTCATAAATGCAGCCTAGCAATACGATTAGCTGAATAATAATAATACTAAAAACTGATATGACTAAAAGAAGCAAAAAGTCACACAGAGTTATTGCAACAGCAGTAAAGTCGCTTCCAGCACAAGTAAATCTCATTACTAATAGGTGGGATCCTGCAATAGAAACACTGGGTAAAGGAACAGAGTAGAGTGACAACAAATTCCAAAGGACAGATTCAATTCTTGTCATAAGACAACAGCTCCTCAAATACAGCTTCATTTCTCTTAAATCCGTGGTAGGCTGCCGTCTCTTTTCACTCACACTTAACTGTAGGCTCATTCACCAGAATCTTCCCAATATCCACAAAAGTACTTGACTAACCTACAAGTATTTATTTAATGGCATTTCAGTTTAAAGCTGTTTTCAAAACACTGAATGCTAGTATATTATTTTAGCAGCTCCTGCATCGCTATTTTTAAATGAAAATAAACAGCTACTGTATTTTCCTCATCTTGCAATAAAAAATGCTGCTCCTTTTTCCACACAGAAGTTTGATGAGGTAGAGAGTTCAGTCAGTCATAAAACCTTAAACATTATGGATAACAGTTGTCACTAGTTCCTGATAATCAATATTAAAACCAATAATCAATAATCTGATGAACAATATGTGTTTGGACAACATACACACACACTATATAAAGGTATGCAGATAGATAAAAAGATCAAAAGATATTAATTCTGCATAGCTAAAAATGTCAAAAAGATGTTAATTCTATATGTGATGACAGAATAGCCACTCTTATGCCAAATGGCTAGTAGCTGGAGCACAGCTGAGTACCTCATTCCACAGTTCTCAACCTCTTAGCACAAAAAATCTGGACAAAGCCAAAAATAAAGGTCGGGACAAAGCCTCAAAAATAGGGACAAATTTTAAATATTGCTCTTATAAACATAGAAAGTTGTTAGAATAAACAGGCCTTGTGCTACCATACATTTTCGAAAGAATATGAAGTCTGAAACTGAAATGACTATCATTATTTGGTAAATTCTTTCCTCACTGATTCTTTCCTCACTGATTCACCACAAAACTCCAGAAAATCACATATTTTATGAGGAACAGACCAAACATATGAGGCAAAAATCTGGACAGTCTGTGAAAATCTGTATAGTTGAGAGGTATGCCTCATGTCTTTAACTGAGTTGACACAATAAAATGGCATTACTGGTACTGAGAATATGTCCACTTAGCTGATTGTAATTTATTAAAAATAACCATAGTTTCTCTTTCAAAAATCCAATGTCCAATGAATGAAAAAAATGCATATTGGATGATCGTTAGTCTGACACACACAAACATACAACTATCCTTGCAAATTGATGGACATCTATCAAGGGGATTTAGCACCCTGGAAATGCATCCATCTAGTGTTCCTTACCCCACTGTCTATAAGTTACTGTTGCAATACTCAAAGCAATTTGGGGCATTAAAACCCTGCACCAGCCAGCTTCCCAAAGATTTGCCATCTACCAGAAGCACTCAAGGCACCCCATATAAATGTAGTTGGAGTGCACAAAACACTTCAGAGCTTTTTTGCTGCTGAAGTGAATGCTTCTTTGGTGGGCCTTGTGATTCTGTTAGTTTGCTAGTGATCCTTCTAGAGCTAGGCATGTAAGTTCCAGCTGAGGAAAGCCTTCCAATTTTTTTAACTTTATGACAAAAAATGTTATTTTTCTATCATTTTTTATACTTTTGCTGAGAAACAAATTGACTTGAGCTGTGAACGTACTATGATAATTGAGTTGTTATGATGGTACCTGTATAAACTTTTTTTTGTGAGGAAAAGTTTACATTTTTACTAAAAACTGTTATTTTTATTGAAATTGTGTGTATTGGAAATGAATATTGTGCTTATGATTGACTTTTTGGGGTTTATTTACCATAGAGCCTCTTCTAGTCTGCCATTTCTCTTTACCGATTCTCTAAAGCTTAACTAACCACTTCATGGCTTACAGATGGAATAGCAATCAGCTATTAATCCTTTTTTGAGTGGGTTAGTCCCCCTGGGCCACTGGCCTCTTTTCAGGGAAAGCCTGAGATGTTAGTCCGGTTCTTAGTCTGCCTAAGTCACAGATGGGTGACTCTGCAGTGTCCACTTGTTCCTCAGACCACTCATCTTTTTTCCCTGGTCCTCTTGGTGTAGTCTTCCAAGGGTAGGAATGCCCTTAGTGGAGAAGGAAGAGTCACTTTTATCACTGTTTGGGGAAGGAATTAGTTAAGGGTCTTCTCTTGACAGGAATGGGGCTGCGGATATGGGGTTAATGTAACTCTGGGTCAAAATCTGATAAGGCAGAATGTGCTTTGTGAGAAAAACTTCTGCTCACCTGTTACTATTTCCCACGGACAGGGCAGATTTATTACAATTTGCTAAGAAAATGATTACTGCTTTTTCCTCATCTTCTCAAACTTCTGGAAAAACATGGAAAAGTTCCTTCTCATAACATTCTGACAGGATTTTCATGTCAGAAGTGCAGTCTCCACAGAGGGAAGAGTGTACCTCAGAAGTGTCTTCTCAGTCTGAGCATTCTGATTCTGAGGAAATTATTGCTTCAGATTTCCTTCCTGAGGAAATTTCATTCAATGACATTTTATCTAATATGAAAGAGGTTTTTGGTGGGATCAGAATGAAATTCCTATGTAAATAAATGTATTATAATTTGTTACACATGCAAATACCTAAAGCTGCACCTGTCCTTCCTATATTGCCTGCTGCAGACAATGTTTTTCTCACTGATTCAAGCCTTCCTGATAGACAATCTTCAGTTCCTGAGGTATGATGGGTTATATAAGGTGCCCTAGACCCATAAGTACTTCTTTTCTAATCCTAAATCATATTAAGCAGTCATTTTATTATCCAAATCTGCTGCAGCTAAACAGGTCACTCTGCTACTAACCTCATTCCTACTGACAAACATGGGTAAACCAATGGACAAGATGGAGAAGAAAATACGTTCTTCTAGTACTTAACTTTTAGAATTTTGAACTTTCAAGCTTATATGCTAAAGTTTTTGCTTGTCTTTTGAGAACATGTGTAAGATCTTGGTTCATAGGTAGGTACTAGGCTATCAGCCCAAGGGTCTAAGTAAGCCTAGCCAACAAGGTTCCCTGGCTTACACCACCCAAGAAAGTTATTTTCCTGTGCCACTGTCAAGCAGAACCACAGAAGTGATCCCCGGGGTGTATTTCCTATTTCCCATCCACTCATCAAGATTTTTCTTGAAGAGTGCTAATGAGGAACTTTGCTTGACATAGATGGGTAGCTTGTTCCAGAGTATGGGAAGTCTCTGGGACAGGAATCTATCTCTCCAGCATGTCCTGTTTATTGTGGTGACAAGGTTTAAGTCCCTAGAGCATGTAGCTTGGAGGGATTGGGATTTCTTTAGGTATAGCATGTCCAACAGCTCTGGGTTTGACATAGCTTTATATGTTAGGCGGAGTAGGTGATATGCTATGGAGTAAAGCTAGAGTTTTTTGAGATGGTCAGTGTAGGGCTTCTGTTTGAGGCCAGTAATCCTCTTTGTGAGGTACTTCTGTGGCTTTTCCAGCTGCTGCAGATGTCTTGTGAGGTACATTCCAAAAGGGGCATTGTACTCTATAATGGGTCTAATGAGTGTCGAGTAGAGGGGAACAATGACCTTTTTTTCCTGGATAAGAACCCTTTTGTGATGAGGTGTGCAATGTAGAAGGACTTCTTGACTACTGTGGTGATGTGATTATCAAAGGAGAGACTACTGTCCACCTGAGACCCAAGGTCTCTTATCACACATTCGGTGTTAAGTAGACTGCTGCCTATGTGGTAGTTCATGGGTACAGGGTTTTTACCAAAGGGGATGACTATGTACTTTTTGGCAATGAGCTTGAGGCCATGGCTCTGACACCAGGCAACTGTCTCAGTGAGACCAGACTGCAGAATGTCCACATCATTTGGGGACACTACTATGGCTCCTAGTTTGCAGTCATCTGTGAACTTCATTAGTCAGAGGCCTTCAGTGTTAGCCTGTACTTCAGAGAAGTAGATACCAAACAGGAGAGGTCCCAGGACTGAACCCTGTGGTACTTCACTTGTCAGTGGTCTGAAGTCACATTTGGAGTCTGCAACTTTTACAGTGTGGTTTCAGTTAGTGAGCCAATTGGCAACCCAACTTGTGACCTAGGGATTTATACCTAGTTTCATGAGTTTAGCTATAATTCCAGAATGGGGGATGGTGTCAAAAACCTTGACGAGGTCAATATAGGCTGTGTGAACCACCTTACCCTCGTCTAGGGCTTTGGTGACTGCTTCAAAGACATTAATCAAGTTCAGGAGGCATGAAAACCCGAACTGGGTGGGGTCCAGTGTTTGGAGGTTACCAATGTCTTTGTTTATGAGTTCTACGATGATATGTTCCATGGCCTTGCAGACCAGGCTCGTTAGGCTAAAAGGGCGATAGTTCCCCAGATCAGTGGTGGTTTCCCCTTTGTGGAGTGGGATAACTGTTGCTGTGCACCATTTAGTGGGCACAAAGCTTGATGTGAGGCTATGACTGAACATGGTGCTTAGGTGGGGAGCCAGTTCATTCTGAAGTTTGCTTAAAATGCAGCCTAGGGTGTTGTCCAGTCCCATGGATGCTGTGTTTTTGGCTTTAGAATGCAGCTTTTACCTGCGTAGTTCTGATTACAGGGACTCTGCATTCTTCCTGTATAGATATGGGCCCTTTAGGGGATGAGAGTGGGGTAAAGTTAGCACTGAACCTATCTGCCAGAATATTGGCAATATCAGTTGGTTCTGTAATTTTTGTGCCATTATGTTGTAACAGAGCAGATCTGGGTGTTGCCATTGAGATTCTTGACACAGCTATAGAATGCTTTGTGGTTGCCCTTAGAATTAGTGATGATTTTGTTTTCGCAGCTAGCTTTGGAGGATCTTATAAGGGATCTCAACTTCTTGCTGAGGCAGGCCAGGGAGCTCCTCCACTCATGGGATTTTACTCTTTTTTGCAACAGTTTCTTCCTTCTGTTGTACAGTTTGTTTATGGCAGTGGACCACCAGATTGGCTTCCTTTTTTTGGAGGATAGCGTCTTGGTTCTGTTTGGGATAGCATGATCCATGCACTTGTGTAAGTGCTCATAGAGTGCATTTGTGTAGGATTCAGCAGTTGCAAATATATTGTCCATCTGCATGGGTGTCATGAAGTTCACCACTTCTGTCTTAAGAAGCATCAAGTTGGTTTTGGAGAAATTTTTTACTGTGATTTCCTTAATGGAGGGTGGGGCGGGATGTGGATATCTAGGGTGATTAGCTTATGGTCGGATCGGACCAACGAGGAGTTCACTTCAGGTGTGAAACACCGGTTACTCTGGTTGGTAATGACTAGGTCTAGGATATTGTTGACCCTGGTGGGGGTGTGGATTAGTTGATCCAGGGCATTGGAATTTATGAATTCCAGAAAGCGTTGAGTGAAGGAGTTGGTACATGAGTAGTTTTCCCAGTTAATGGTGGGGTAGTTAAAATTGCCCATTATTAGGATGTTTGGTTGAACCCTAATATTTTCCAGTATATCAAGAAAAGAGGAGTGGGAATCCTGGGGCATGGTGGGGGATCTGTAGCAAGCTACAGTTTGGATTGCAGTTTTGCCCAGAGTTAGTTGCACTTGGATAACCTCAGATGCATTATGCTGAGCAACTAGCCTGGAGGTGTGGAAATCCTTTAACCTTTCTTCTTCTTCTGAGGTCAAGAATTCATTAAATTTATGTATGTTTTACTTGTATTTATCCTTTGTTGACCAGATTAGTCTCACTAGGCTAGTAGCCTCTTTTCAGTGGAAACCTAAGTTGGCATTTATACTATTAGGGGAAATTTGGCCAGGGCATCTGTGAACTTCCTCTACTCTTTCCTGTTGTTGTGACAGGCCATAAAATAGCTGCAGTTAACAATGGAAAAAGAGTTGGAGCTGAGTGTTGCTGAGAGGCAGTGTTCTAATAACTGTTTTGGAAGATGGTGGTTTGCCAGATGACAAATGCCTGACAATGATGGATGAAAATGAACATACCACAGTTGCTGCTAATTCTTGTGGAGATACAAAGGATTGCTATAATAGCTGTAATTTGGTAGATGAACAGGATATTATGCATTTGAGGTCACAGATTAAGAAGCATGGAGCATGTTCCTCTGAGATGCATGGAGCAAGTGGTCCTTGTGATCTACCAAAAGAAAACCCTCTGCCTCACTGCACCACCTTAGTAACAGGTGATAACACTAGCCCTAACTTTGCCCCTTCCCTCAACCCTAAACCTACAACTTACCTTCATAAAAATCTTCCTGTAACACTGTCACTACACAAGACTCTCGGACACATAAATATTCACAAACATACAAAAACAACACTATATCTATCCCCTAACCTAACCCTGACCCTAACCCTAAAATACACAAACATACAACACCTATCCTTCACTCACTCTGGACCCTAACCCTAAATTACATACACACTCAAAAACATTCTCACCCCACCAACCCCACCTACCCATTTCAACATTACACACAATTGACTTTTCCACCACACGGCTATCCATGCCATCAACATTAAGTCACAGCCCCTGCATTTGTCAAAGAAATGGCATTCCACAAAATTCAGGGGACACACACACGTATATATATATATATATATATATATATATATATATATATATATATATATATATATATATATATATATATATATATATGGATTCACTTTATATCCTCGAAATACTGAAATGTCAAAATTCAGTATTTCGAGACTATAAAGTCAAAATATTAAAAGAAAGAAAACTCAGAAGCACGAAATTCAAAATCTCGGACACCAGAGATTTTGAATTTCGCACTTCTACTCCACACACAAACACACACACCTTCCTCCCTACGCACAAACACAAGCTCTCTACTACATAAAAGCAGGGGGCAAGCCCCCATGCACCTCCCAATGTGGGGGGCTGCACCCCACACACACCCCCTACTTAAATATTCTAACTCCGAGATTGCACTACATACAAACACACAAAACACCATCACACAAGCTACATTCTCCTCGCACACACACATCACAGCAACAAAACACACTAACACACACCACAGCCCCTACCAAAAACCCTTAAAACATACACACTTACCTGAATCCATAACCACAGCGAAACCTCAGAAGTGAGAAATTCAAAACCTTCGGTATTCGAGGTTTGAATTTCTCGCTTCTGAGGTTTCGCTCTTCTCAGGATTCCACTTTATGGTCTCGAAATACTGAATTTTGATATTTCAGTTTCTAAAGTGAATCCATATATATGGATTCACTTCAGAAGCCTGAAATATCACAATCCTGAATTTCATAATCCAGAAGACCAAAATCCTGAAAATTCAAAATCCTGAAAACTCAAAATCCTGAATCCCAAAAGACTGAAAATATGCAGTACACAAAGAATGACAATATGCCAGTACAGGGACTCACAAAAACATATACAAGACAAGGGATAGCACGTTTCACCATTTATGGGTAGGGGGACAAGCCCCCTGCACCCCCACACCCCCTGCTAATTATTTTTTTTCTCAAAAAACTTTTTATTGATTTATAAGCATTACATTTAGGAGTTGTGTAAAGATTAACAATTTAATAAAACAAAATGCAACTCTTGTTGGAGTTAAAAAAAGAACATTAAATACCAAATCCCAATATATACACTATATACAATCGGTAACCTTAAAATCAGTGGTAGATTTATACATTGTACACATTTATGTAAATAAAGTATAGTTAACAAAATAAAAGAGTTAATAATCAAGACCAGGAAGAAAAAAAAGACTCTGGAAGGCATTAATTGTTTATAATGCTTAAAACCTTCCCCAACACTCTGTTTTTAAAAATCATTTTTATTGGATTCTTAACTAAGTTTTTTTGTGCATCAATATATAGGAAAGCCATTTTTTGAAAAGTATCCCAATTTAATTTAGTACGATCAAGCCAATTTTGAGTAATATAAAGTTTAATAAGCGAACAAATAAAAATAAGTACATGAGTATCCAGTTTGGAAAGATGAACTATTGGTATATGAAGTATAGCAAATTCCCAGGACAGCGTAGATTTATGGTATCCCATTCTCTGCAGTCTGACCTTCAAAGAGGTCCAAAGCTTATGAGAAAAATGACAATACCACAGGATATGTAAAAGGTCAGCTTGGGGAAAGGAGCAACATGTGCACGATGGAGATTTACTAGCATTAAATTTATTTAATTTATATGGAGTATGATAGGCGTTATTGCTAATCATTAATTGTGTGTAGATCAATTTCTTAAATGGAGCAAATTCTCTGGTATTTCTGATTGCAAGAAGTTTTTGATTCTCAGTTATTTGAGAATTATGATTCAACCAGGTATTTGAGAAAAGACAGTTCTGGTCTAAAGTTAATTTGTTTATCAGTTTATAAGACTTTGATAACATTTTTACTGATGACGATAATGTTTTAATTATCATTTTTAAATTATTAAGATCAAGTTCTGTGGGCTTTATGAGATCAAACTTAATCATAATTACCTCTCTTATTTGACGTAAAACTGCAGTGTATTTCCAACTAACTTTTAGAATCTTACGTAAATTTGCTAATGACAAGTCTTTGTATTTCAAGATATCCCAAACGTTTAACTTTTTAATACGAGGATAATTTGTTAGATTAAATGGAGAGTTATCTAACATTATGTTCGGATTTAGATGGAGTGGTTGAAAGAGATGTAAAAACTTATCTAGATTGCAGATTTTTAATAAATTCTGAAAAGCATTAATCTTGTGTTTAAGAAGGGTCAAAATTTTACAGGAGCTCTTCATATTTAAATAAATAAAAGGAATGGCCTCTGGATTTATATTTTTAGATAAAATATAATGATACCACAACCTAACCCATATTGGGTACTGACTACCTTTACTACTATTAAAGTTAGATATAGTTAACAGCTTATTTGCTGAAGCAATTAGATAATATAGGTAAAAATTTGGTAATCCCAAACCTCCCTTATCTTTAGTAATTGACAATCTAGAATAGGAGATCCTAACCGATTTGGGAAACCACAAAAATTTTGCTAATTCTTTATTTACCTTCTCGAAAAAAGACTTGGGAATTATCTGATCCGAAGAATTGAATTGATATATAAATTTTGGAAGAATATTCATTTTAATTATTGCAGCTTTTGATAAAAGTGACAGATTTAGCTGTTCCCATCTATTCATGTCTGACATTATAGATTTCCATATTTTACTCATGTTGTTTTGAAATGAAGAGTGATTATTGTGCTCCATATTAATTCCCAAATATTTCACACCAAAAGTAATCTGGATTTGTGAGTCAGAAAACAAATACAATTTATGAACCTTATGATTTAAAGGAAAAATATGAGTTTTTAAAGGATTTATAAGATAATTGAGGCAAGAGAGAAACGTTCAATAGAGTTTGTTATTTTACTAAGGTCAGATAATGGAGTTTGGAAATATATTACTAGATCATCAGCAAATGCAGAAAAAAATATTTGTGTTAAAAAACCTTGGAATATTATGAAAGGTGTTTTGAGTAATATAAAGCAGCAGTGGTTCCAAGTATATATTAAAAAGAAAAGGGGATAAGGGGCAACCTTGCCTTGTACCTCTGGTAATCTTTATAGGGGAAGACGTGTAACCATTAATATACAGAGTAGTATACATATCCTTATATAATGTTTTATTAAATTTATAAAGGATATGGGAAATTAAAGCATGTCATAGTTTGAAAAAGAAATTCCCAACATACTCTATCAAATGCATTTGCTGCATCAAGAATCAATGCGTATACTGGGTTAGAATCATTTTTTAAAAGATGAATAATAGATTCCAGAGTTAGGTATTATCCCATGCATGTTTATGAGACATAAAACCTGTTTGGTCTTGAGAAATAATTGAGGGTAAGACCTGTTTTAATCTGTTGGCCAAAATTGATGATAAAATCTTTATGTCTATATTTATTAAAGAAATGGGCCTGTAATTTGAGGGGTTTGATTTCTCTTTATTATTTTTCAGAATTAGTATAGTTTTAGACCTGTTCCAGTAAAGATCAGATATATCCTTGATTTTAATGTAGTTATATACTTTAAAGAGAAAAGGAACAATTATCGACTTAAAGGATTTAAAAATTCGTGTAAACCCATCTGGACCAGGGGATTTACCCGATTTAAGTCTATCTATTGAATCTGAAATTTCTTGAAAAGTAAGAGGAGCAGAAAGTAAATTTTTTTGATTTTCATTTAATTTAGGGAATCTTAAAGAGCTTAGAAAACTATTTATATGATTGTTAATCAACAAGTTTGATGAATTAGAGTATAACTCTGTATAGATTGAAGTAAAAAGATGTATAATTTCCTTATCTGTATTATATAATTTATTTTTGTGTAACAAAGATGAAATTTTAGGTCTATCAAAGTTATTTTTAATTAATCTGGCTAAGATTTTAGACGGAACTTGAGCCCATTCTGAATAAGTAGCTAATAATCTTTGCTCTACTATAGAGAGGTTATTCTGATGCAGCAAGAGTAGTTCTTTTTGGTAGTCTATAATTTGCTTTTCAATAACATTATCTTGATTTAGTCTAAATTGATTTTCGAGATACTGGATTCTAGACTTTAGAAAAACTTCTTTTTTATTATATTGTTTTTTAAGGTATGCAGATTTACCGATAAACATTCCTCTTAATCTCGCCTTACAAGCAGCCCATTGAACATCATAGGGAATATCTGTAAAATCCAGATCATGCTCCATTTCCTGAATTATATCAGAACACTGTTTACATATATCATTATTTAAGAGTAAATTGTTGTTTAGCGACCAATTGTTTTTGTGAGTATTGTTTTATCATTATGAATAATGTTTAAATTTAGTACAATTCTTGAGTGGTCCGAAAAAAATCTGGGTTCAGTATAAAAATCCAATATAAATTTTGAAAGAAAATTAGAAACCAGAAAAAAATCCAATCTAGACCAAGAGCGACTACATTTTGAATAATATGTATAAATTTCTTTCTTATTTGAGATATTTATAAAGTGCAGTGGGTCAATTAAATTATATTCCAAAATTAAATCTTCGAGGGCTAAAGATGCTTGGTAATTATAAGAAGTAGGACAGCTAGATCGATCAATTTCTGGGTTTATGACTGCATTCCAATCCCCTCCTACTATAATATAATGATCCTTATAAGAAGTGAGTATATTATATATTTTTAAGATAAAAGAATATTGTTGATTGCAAGGACCATATAAATTTAGAAATAATAGTGGTTTGTCAAGATTATGAAAAGTAGCTGTAAAAAGGCACCATCTACCTTCATTATCGTATTTCTCATCAATTATAGTCCTTAAGAATTTATGTTTAACAATTATGGCTACTCCCCTAGAATTAGAAGAATCCCCAGAAGCTACTATCTTCTTGATCCATTTTTTATTTTTTTCCTTGTCCCAAATGTCACGAGGAATATGTGTCTCTTGAATAAAACAAATATTGGCTTGTGATTTAGATATCAAATGGAATAATAAAGATTTTTTAGCTTTGTTTTGAATTCCTCTAACATTCCAGGATTCAACTATTATGTCATTTGACATAAGAGCAAGATAGGCTAGATATTAAATTAATGAAAGTATAATGTATTAACCTGAACAAAATAAAGCTAATACCCAACAATAAAACAATACATGTTTTCTGGTCTTGATTAGATAACATCACAACAATAAATGTACCCACAAAGAAATAATAAATATGGAATTATACACTTCCTTCTTTCTAACCCTAGTGCCTGCCCACCATTCCTCTAATACAGAAGGAAGATCAGGAAAAAAGAGAATAAAATTTAAATTTTTGGTTACCAAAATCATCAATTTAGTACAAAAAGCTTTACTTAGAGTCCTTAGAAGGACTAAAACCCACACAATAAAACTAAACATATTTACAAATCTGTCTAAACTCAAGACGTCCAACATATTTCAATCCTATATTTTTGTAACCACTGGCTCCTATAATATAGAAAGGTCTAAGATTTAAATGTTTTTCCTCACAAATCTCATATGCACAACTCAACTCTTATAATTCAATCAAATGGAAATAATATACCTTCAAATCGTAATAAAACACAGAATCAACACTAGGGTTATTACCACACAATATATATAACCAAGTTATCAGCCATAACAGATCAAACAACTGTCAAGCCATTTAAAGAAAATATCTGAACAGATTTAACCAACATTTGAGGTGAAAGACTACCCCCATCCATGTCTTAGGATAAATAACTACCTAAGTACATGTTAAATGATAGACTATAGAAGTAACAAGTCACAATATCACAGAAAAAAGCAATAATCATCATGATCCATAAAAAAAGAAAAAATTGTATATATTTTGCCTCAAATTTGGATATCCATTTATAAATCAGGTATACATATTTATCAATTAACTTGCAGTCTTAGACTGGACACTATAAACATAAAATGACTTTTTCTAGTTAACTTTACTATATGTCATTACATAAAGAATCATCATCTAGAAATACATCTATATGCCAATGCATATGATTATTAGTTCAGAGAAAAACAAAATATTTGGCATAAAAATAAAAAAAAATGTCAACTAAAACTTTAATATAAGGGTTAATATTAAAGCTGAGAGATGTACTATACTGACACAAGATAACCAAGTCTAAAATAAACCTTGAGAAATCATCCCATTATAAAATTAAAATGTAAGTAACATTTTTTGCATTGAAATATTAGTGTGATCACATAACTTAAAAAGCATTTCACAGTTGCATATAATATCAAATACAACGATCACCTTGTAAAGAAGACACAGCCCTTGCATAACACATCAATATTATTTGACTGTTGCCCTATTTAGTTCAAATAATAAGAGAAAAAAAAAATCTTTACTTGCGAAGCTTTCACAGGAAGGAATCATACCACTTGAGTGCAGGAAGTATATATTTTCCTTAGCGACGCTAACTATGCACCTTCTATCAGAGGTGCAATGCGAATGTAGCTTCCAGCAAGCCTATTTAGCTTACAACAACAAGTTAAATATGCAGGAAACCTATATATAATAATAATACATCACTAGAGCATCAGTAAATAGTCCAAAAAATACATTGAACTGAATCTCTCTCTTACCTGCGAAGCTTTCACAGGAAAGAATCATACCACTTGAGTGCAGGAAGGATATATTTTCCTTAGCGACGCTAACTATGCACCTTCTTTCAGAGGTGCAATGCGAATGTAGCTTCCAGCAAACCTATTTAGCTTACAACAATAAGTTAAATATGCAGGAAACCTGTATATAATAATATTACTTCACTAGAGCATCAGTAAATAGCCCAGAAAATACATTGAACTGAATCTCGTCGATTTTCTTATTAGCAGGTGATCGTATGCGCTCCAATTGCATACACAGGCTCTGACATCACCCTGAGGCTCCGCATATTCAAGAGCAAGAGCGTGGGTTTATCGGAGAGTCCGTTACAGCAAAAATAAGCAAACTGACTCTTTTTGGAGTCTCGAGAAGCAAAAGGATTCCCTCCAAAAGTACATGAAAGAACTATCAGCAATATTAGGATATTTGCATAGTGTCCTATATGCTTGTAATAACGGAACACAATGTCAACAACTGACTGTCAGCAATGGAAGTATTATAATATTTAAAACTAGTGATGACTGTTAGTGACATTAAAAGAAACTTGAATATACAATAAAAACAGCTTAATTAACTGTTTATACAAAGCTATTTATCAGTCAAATAAGAAATTAAATAACTTTTTCTTTAGAGACCACATGAATTACTTGAGTAAACACTAACCCATTTAAAGCTTGTTATAGAATACATTACTAAGACACAGATTCAGGAAGCTTGTTAAATATTTTTAAGAATATTTCTTTTTCTTCTTTAGGATCTGTAAGGGAAAATCTTCTGTCATTATAAGTAAAAGACATGGTATTGGGATAACTCATTCGAAACCTTATCCCTCTTTTAATAAGATCTGCACAATAAGGTGAAAGCTTTTGCTTTTTCATTTTTATTTGTGGAGGAAGATCCTGCGAAAATGACAGTCTATGTTTTTTCCAGACAAACTGTTTTTTGGTTTTAGCTGCTTCTAAAATCTGAAAAGTATCTTGAAAATTCAGTAACTTAGTATATATGATCCGAGGAGTTGTAGAATCCTGACTGGCATGCAATGCTCTATGTGCTCTCTCTATAATTACAGTTTTTGAAGTTGCCTCACAGTTTAGTAATGACTCAAAAATCTGTTTAGTCACAGTTAACAAGTTTTGATTTTCATAGGATTCAGGCAAACCTCTAATAATAATGTTATTTCTACGGCTTCTAGCTTCTAGGTCCAGCAATTTTGCCTGAATTTCTGTAATAGTTTTATCTTTAGCTTTAATGTCTCTTTCCATTGTGTCAGTTCTTATTTCTAAAGCAATATTTTTACTTTCAATAATATCCATTCTTTCACTTATTTGCTTTAGAGTCCTACCAAAGTCAGTAAATTGTTCAGAGAAATTTTGTATAGCATTTTGGATTGGCTGTAATGCTAGTTTTAGTTTATCTAAATTAAAATTAGAGTCAATTGTTTCTTTATTACTTACTTTAGTACTTTCTGAAGGTTGTTTAGAGGTACTTAGTCTTTTTGAACTGGTATCCTTGTCAGGTGAGAGCATTGAAGAGAATTTGGCCTTTGTTGCCTGTGTCTCCATGGAATCAGATTTAGCAGCCATGCCCAGAGTGGAGGTGTGAAATCCAGATAACAGATTCTGGGAGGAGCCTTAAGCTGGATGTATCCAATACAGTTGAAGCCACAAAAACTATTCTGAGGTAAAATACTCCAAAAGTTGAGATTTCCAAAGAAGAAAATAATCCAAATGCGTAGAAAAACTCTTAGAGAAGTATTTTGTATAAGAAACTGAGGAAAAATATCACTCCAGAGTTATAAAAAAAATTGGATATTAAATAACTGTGAGGAGCTCAGTGAATAGGGACCAAACTAGTCGGCAGCCATCTTGGAATCACCCCCTGCTAATTAAATACATCAACTCCAAGATTGCACTTCACAGAAGAAAAATGACAAACATACCATCACATGTTTCATGACTGCCTGTTGTAACCTTAGTAATTTTTCCTTTTAACTTGCTATACCACAACACAATTCATGAAAGTGTAGTGAAGTACAGTCTTGGAGTTGATATACTTAAGTAGCAGGGGGTGTTGGAGGTGCAGGGGGGTTTATCCCCTGCTTATATTTAGTGGAATGTAATCTGGTTTGTGTTGTCTACAGTCAGTATATGTATCCTATGTGTTTTCAGTCTTATGGAATTCAGTATTTTGAGTTTTCAGGATTTTGAATGTTCAGGCTTTTGGCCTTCTGGATTATGAAATTCGGGATTGTGATATTTCAGGCTTCTGAAATGAATATATATCTATATCTATCTATCTATCTATCTATCTATCTATCTATCTATCTATCTAATTTAATAAAACATTAAAAAATGTTCAAAACACATCAATCCCATAAGACTGAAAACCATTTAGTCAAAAAAAAAGAACATTTCATGCAGGGGGGCAATCCCCTGCATCGCCTCATATGGGGCTGAGTCCCCATATGCCCTGCTACTTATATTTGCCAATTCCGAGATTGCACAGCAGCGAGGAATGGACAAATCCTTGCCCCTACTGTACTATGATCTATGACATACAAATGTAGGCATTCTTCTTTTATTGGGCATTTCTGCGATATTTAAAACATTTGAAAAACTGAACATTTGATCAAATAAATAAGTTGCAAAGCATAATGGTAGATGGTCCCTTTAAAAATACTTACCCAGAAACAGGCAGTAAGGTTAATGAGGGGCAATGTACATGGCGAATTTAAATCCCAGTGCCCTGATGCAAAGCAGATTCATGGCCTTTATCTTTGAAGACAGACCAGAGGGGGCTTTAAGAGTTGCATATAGCAGAAAGAAAAAGGAAGCCAGTGAGTAAAGTGTACCTTTGAAGGGAAGGATACTATAACATATAGAGGAGAAGCTATAGATTAATGTATCCCTGCTTGTGTGGAAGAGACCTTGGTTTATCCACATTAGTGTTACTGCAAAGAGAACTACTTTTCTGTTCTGAATTCTCTGTAAGTACTGCTAATTCATTGTTCCAGGCTCCAGTCTACAAGGAAACACTGCTCCTTAATGTAAAGAAATATTGATTTTATCATGAACTGTGAAAAGTCTGCAGACCACGGACCCAAGAACATCATTTATTTTATCCGCATACTGAACTGTTTGGCATGAACTGTATTTTCCTCTTGTTTGAAATTTATTGTAAATAAATATTCATTAAAAACTAAAAAGCTGGACCCAATTAATATGTCATTTGTCTCCAACAAAACAATGTAGTACACTGGTTTTTCAGTGGGCAAAAACTAGTGTTTTATATTTTGACTGTTCCAAAGGCTGCCTGCTTTGCTTGAATTATATTCCCTCAATAGAATCAACTGAAGATTATCAGATTACAGGAGAACCTTGTGCTGTGTTAAGGAGCTTGTTAATTACTGTGGGTGTTGCTGGATCTATGTGAGAGACCAATTAAAATGAAAATGAACAAACTGGTGAAATAATGGACATGACATTTATTCAAAACAATGCGAGTGCTTTTGTCTAACCTTTATACTAGACCATCATATTAATGACCATCTAGTCACTCACAATATAAATAATTATCACATGAGCAATTATACACTAGTCAAAACATCTCAGTGTTTTTTATAGGTCTAAATTTTAAAACACATTTATAATTAATAGCATAACTGAGTCTTGATTTTATATAAGAGTTAATTGAAATTTGCCATTTTAATTCTTTCACTTCCAGAAAAGTTTCAGCATCACCACCTCTAAATCCTAAATCTGCTGCTGAATCCAAAACAAAAAAGCAATAACTTTTTGCATTTACTACAGTTTTGTGCTTGCATAATGCATTGTTCATATTCCCTGTACTCATAGTATCTTCTTCTTTCGGCTTTTTCCTGGTTAGGGGTCCCAACAGTGGATCACTGTCCACTCATGATTGGTAGTAGAGTTTTACGGTGTTGAGTTGCCAGCCCGGCGCCCAACCTTCCACAGAAGGCACACACATGCACGCATTCACACCTAGGGCCAATTTAGAGTGTCCAGTCCACCTACAGCATGTCTTTGGGATGTGGAAGGAAACCGGAGCACCCGGAGGAAACCCACGTGACCAACAGGGAGGACATGCAGACTCTGCACAGAAGGCACCACAGCCGAGGATTGAACCGGATAACCTCTTGCTGTGAGGTGACAACACTAACTGCTGCACCACCATGGCCGCCCCCTGTACTCATAGTATAATGTTCATATATTTTGTTCTTTAACTTTCTGGAAGTCATATCTACATAAAATCGCTCACAACAAGAACACAGTGGAATATAAACAACAACAGGGGAACAACAGTTAAAATAATCTGGACTAGCACAACTTTTATTTGTATATGAACAAGAAATAGGTGGTCCATCAGCTATGATAATATTATTGTTATTATTATTATTATAACAATTAAAACATGTATAAGTCCCCTTCTACAAGTAAATATTTGCCATTCTTTTCCTTTATTACAAATATCTTTCACATTAATTGACCTCTTTTTAACAAATCCGGGTGAATCTCCACAAATATTTAAAATTTCAGGGAAACATTTATAAGTATTCTAATTAGGTTTCACAATATTTTTTTCATGTTAACACCTTTATTGAATTATCACTTCAGACATAGGCAAACATATTTATGCAGAAGAAAACAAACCATATTGATTACATACAATTATATATCGCATATATTATTTTATATAGCTATTGTCAGTTCAGCATAAGTTCATAGGTTCATAGATTAGTACTAGGCTAACTGCCCTTGTGGGACATTTTAAGCCTAGCCAATTACCCCATGTGAGAGTCAAACCCTGCACCTTATGTTTGTAAGGAAAACACCGTAACCATTATGCCAACCTCCCACCCCATTTTGAATTTCCTTTTGGAAGGATCAACATATCCCACTTAACTCTTGCCTGCTTCCACTCTGAAACACATGCCTGCATCATGTAAGTTGCTCACTTTCTGCCTCCCCTTAAAACTCTGTCCTCCCCAGATCATAATTCTCTATGTATTGTTCCCATAATTTCAATGTATTTCTATGTAATTTGCTCCTACCCCTTTCTAAAGATCCCACTTAAGTTTTATCTCTGTTACAATATTCAATGCTTCAAATAGAGTTGGTTTAGACTTTGATTTTCATTTTCTAATAATAGCTTTTTTAGCAGCCACTAGAATTAAACTTAACAAGGCCTTACTGCTAAGTAACTCAGATCATGCATCTCAGCTCAAAAGAATCATTTCCTTAGTTACACCCATTTGCTAAACCCAATATTTCTAGCAGAGTACTCTGTAAGGAATTTTTGAAGTCAGCCAAGTTACCTCTTTCTTTCTTTTCCCTCACGCTTCCAGCATTTGCATCTACCTGAGGACAAAATCTTTGGAATCTGCTCAGGGTATAAAAATACCTATGCAAGCAATTCCAAGCAAAAATCCTAAATCTTCTGGACTTTGTTGCATACTGGAGAGCCATACATGTATCCTCCCATTGTTGCCTTGTAAATAGCTTATCCAGTCTCTCTTCACAATCTTTTCTAACCTCCTCTGATTGATTCCTGCAGTTACTGTGCAATATTTTATATGGCCTACTAATTATCCATTTTTAACAGCAGCTTCTGTTCCATCTTCAGCTAAAAACTCTACCACAGCAGGTCTTTCACAGTGCCTGGTAGAGAAGACAGTGTCTCACCTGCAATCCAAATGTCTTCTTGGCCTCTTCCCATTCTATTACATTTCCCTCTCTAGTTATTTCCTTCAAATGTCTTGATTATTTTGCCAGTTTTCTCCAGTAAATTGCAGCCCCATCTTGCCTATTCTCTATACCCCTAATTGCAGTCAGCCTTATTGGTTAAGATCTCATTTCTCTACTCTCATGCTGGCTTAGTTCTCAGAATACTTTCTGTACTTTATGAATATAATATTCTGTATGGCTGTTATTCTCCTTAAGGATCTGCATCCAAAATCACACTCTTTCCTTATTGAATGCCCCCCCCATTTCATCATCTTCCCTTTTCACTTCAAATGATAGTTGTTCTGTTTGTGTTATATATTTCAACCTTAGCTATGTAGTTTTAAAATATCCCTTTATATCAGCTAATCCTAAATCATCTTTTTCTTTTGGAAGGATAAACATATCCCACTTAACTCTTGCCTGCTTCCACTCTGAAACACATTCCTTCAACTCTTTATGAATTATTGTCCACAACTTCTCCACTCATTGATAAAAATATGGCTGACCTGTGTATAAAACTAAAGGGTCTAAAAACATTTTCATTGCTTGTATTTTGCTATTTATATCCATAAACAAGAGTTTCCAGTTTCTCATTTTTTTGTATTATTTTTGTAGTTTCTTCACATATTTCCTTAGTTGACATAACACAAGCCTTTTTAATCCATATCCATAAATACTTCATTTTTTGTGTCCCCATAAATATGGGTATAGCTGATCCAATTCATGTGTGGGTACATAATTTGCAGCTATAGCCTTTGCTTTATCTTCATCAATTTTATAAACCACAAAAGACTTGAAACTGTCTCAAAATGTTCCATGACACTGATATGTCTTTTTCTGTTTTTATCAGGTATAAATTAATATCATCTGATACATATGAGGCCATTTATTTTCCAAAATAATTTGGATAGTGTAACATTTATAAGAAATTATTATTCCCACCTATTATACATGACAGCTTTTTTAAATGTCTAATTCTAACTTTTGTGTTACATGCAGGTTAATCGTTCAAACAGTTTTTTGTCACCTCCGGTTAAACCTGTGCCACATTTTATTTATTTATTTAACATTTGTTGACCAGGAAAGTCCGACTAGAGCAGAGCATATTTTCAGTGGAGGCCCAGGGAGAAACACTCCAGATGCATTTTTCAAGACTCAAAAAAAAAAAACACACAAGGCAGACACATCCCAAAACACCCCAGAACCTATTGACATAAAACCAGACACAAAACTATGTACATCTTCAAATAATAAAGTTTAACCTGCCTGATAGGAACAAGTGTCCCAAATCAACAACTGCACCCACAGGCATTACTTTACCTAAAATTAAGGGTATGCATATCCATGCTAAAGTGCATGTTACAGCTTGTGCTCCCACTTACACACATTGATGTCTATTGTTTTCTTATCTCTGTTCTCCTTCCAGATATAAAAAAACAGCTCATATGCTTTCAGAAAATATTAATGTTAAGCCCTAAGAAAGAGTGTACCGGCTGTCTTTAAATAAAACTAAATTATAAACTGTAAATGCATTGAAGTTCTTAGACTGCCTGGGAAGCTGCTATCTCTTATTCACTTTTAATAATTTCAGATTTTATTTCTTACTGAGCTGCTTGCCCTTGTATATTTTAATGTTATATTTTTCACTCAACAATGTTCAGAACTTTGAAGATGTATTGCCTGCACCTGTAATTGGCTTCTCTATGGAAATATAAGAGCAGAATAACTGCCCTCAACTGCAGACATCTCAGTTCACACTGAATCTTTATTTGCTAAAAGAAAGAGAATGCATTCACCACGTTTCTTATTTTTCAAACTCACATGCTTACACACACACAAACTTGTTTTTAGATTAAGCCAAGGGCATCAATCCAGGCATTCACTTATGCAAAAGAAACAAAATCTTTACTCTATATGCATTACAATCAGTGGATTTTTATATCCCATTACCCACCACAGAAGCCCAAGATTACTGCACATTAATTTAAACATGCTTTTTGTCCACCCTTTTTATATTATAATGCCTACATTTCTTAAACAAAAAAGTTCTTATCTACTTTACTACCTTTATCACATCCAACAGTCACTGAAAAGACTCGCCCTCACCCCCACATTTTAGATAGCCATGACTACATACTACACAAATCAGCTTTATTATATAACATGCAATTTATATCATGAAATGTTTTATATAAATACCATTAAGAACAAAATTGTTTTACTTACAGTTACTTTTATCTTCTTTTTAGTGTTCTTCTAAACATTAATGACATGAAGTGGGGTATATGCTTTTCAGTCTACCCACAAGTTTAACAAAGTCAACAAAACCCCAGTCTTTCTCAAACACTTTCTTGTAAAACCATATTTCACAAATGTGATTGATGCTTTATAATCTCACATTTATTTACTAGTTTCAGTGTTGCTGGTCTTCTTCCTGTTCACTGTTCATCTCCATGTCCCAACACCAAGTCCAATGTACTCCTGATTGTACTACTCAATTCCTGTGCTTTTTTCTCTCTCTCTCTCTCAAGCATTTTCCTTTGGAGCATTGGAACAGGTTTCACTGGCAAAGTCTCTCTATGAGCTTTATTATCAAAACAATGAGGAGCAGAGTCCTCCCTTCTGTTTTATGGCACACTTTTTGTTGGACAAACCTTTATATTTCCTCCTTATTAGGGTCTGCATCAAAAATGTATTTGATCTTCCAGAAAAATATATTATAAAGACAGCTGGATACAGCAATTTGAATCTCACAGCTGCCTTTCAACATTACCCGACTGCTGGGAAAAATATGCTTCTCTTCTGCCTGGTGTACAGTGAATAATCATTTTCCACAAACACTCTACTAACTCCAGTTTTAATACTTTGTTCTTCTGCCACAGTTTTGTCAGGATAAATGATTTCTGCTGGCATGACTGTATCTTTACAAATACAGGTCTTGGCTGCTTTCTCAATGCCATGTTTGAAGCCTACACTCGGTGTGCCCTTTTAATTAACAAATCCTGCTATGGAATACCAGACAAGTTGCTTATTTGTGTTTTCATAAAGTTAATACAGTCTGTTCCTTCCAGTTTCTCTGGTACAGCATAAAAACTCAGGTTTCTTCTGTGTGTTCTGTACTCAGGCAGCCTTTTCTTCATTTTAAACTCAGATTTTTTACTGTTTTATGAATTCATCTGAATAACTGTTTAAAGCTTCTTCCATTTGTTTGCAGTCCTTTGTTATTTGAGTTGATATACTCCTTCATTGTTTCATTTGTTTTGATCAGCTGTGAGTACATTTGATTTTTTTCCTTTACTGGAAGCCTTCTCTTGTAGTAAAGCTGGAGCTTGAACTGTTGTTTGCTGTACAGCTGCAGGATTCTTTCCAGTCAGTGTTTTCTCTTCACCTTTTCTAGTTAATTTCTTTCAGGCTGTCTAGGTTTCTTCTTTGCTGGCATCCAGTCACTGTGCATTATAGCCAGTAACTAAATTTTACTAAAGTTGGCAGCAATTACAAGACCCTCTCAGTTTTTTTTTTTCACACTGGGAGAGCTGAAATTAAGCATTTGATCAGTGTGCAGCCATCTTGGAAATTCCTATATTTCACAAAATTCTTAAAACCACAGGAATGCATGCACTCAGATCACTCCACAAGTACAAATATGACTCTGTCATTGTCCATGTTCATGTGAATGACCTGAGACATACCTCCCTGGACTACATGAAAAGGGACATGGAGGAGCGGTCTGATCTTGTAGCCCAGGCAGGTATGACCCTAGCCCTGAGTAGCATCCTGCCATCACCCAGAATGATACCACAGTACGAGGACAAAATGATTGACTTCAACAATTGGCTAAGCTTCTAGTGTCATTCTAAGGGGATCCAGTATCTGTCTACCTGGGATGACATGATCGACAAACCACGATGCTTTGCCAGAGATGGCCTGCACCTGTCGCCCCTGGGATTCCAGATATTGGCTAAGGCTCTAGCCACCCCTATAGTGCCTTTTTTAGGCAAGGTTTAAATGACAAATTCACCACCATAATAGGTACAAGCAAGCAGAATCTGAAGGTATTGCTACTCAATGCTAGAAGTCTAAACCTCAAAATGCACTCACTCGAGGCACTCCTTAAAATTGAGAACATCGACATCTGTGCAGTGACAGAGACCTGGTTCAAGGCTCCAGAGAGTACCCCTGCATTACCAGGCTATAATTCATGCCACACCTTTCGGCCACCTAACCTGGACCGAAACACTAAAGGCAGAGGCGTGTCCATATTCATTAAGGATATCCACACATCCAGGCTAGTTGCTCAGCGTAATGCATCTGAGATTATCCAAGTGCAACTAACTCTGGGCAAGACCGCAATCTAAATTGTAGCTTGCTACAGATCCCTCACTATGCCCCGGAATTCCCACTCCTCATTTCTTGATACACTGGAAAATATTAGGGTACAACCTAACACCCTAATAAAGGGCAATTTCAACTACCCCACCATTAATTGGAAAAACTACTCATGTACCAACTCTTGTGCTCAACGTTTTCTGGAATTCATAAATTCCAATGCCTTGGATCAACTTATCCACACCACCACCAGGGGCAGCAATATCCTAGAACTGGTTATTATCAACATGGTCAACCGGTGCTCCACACCAGAGGTCAATTCCTCGTTGGTCAGATCCGACCACAAGCTAATCACCCTAGACATCCACATCCATCCCCCACTCCCCATTAGGGAAACCACAGTAAAAAATTTTCCAAGACCAACTTCACGCTTCTTAAGACAGAAGTGGCAAACTTCATGACACCCATGCTGATGGACATAAGAGGTATGACTACTGAATCCTAAACAAATGCAATTTATAAGCACTTACACAAGTGCATGGATCGTGCTATTCCTAACAGAACCAAGATGCTATCCTCCAAAAAAAGGAAGCCAATCTGGTGGTCCCCTGCCATAAACAAACTCTACAACAGAAGAAAAAAACTGTTGCAAAAAAGAGTAAAATCCCATGCTTGGAGGAACTCTCTAGTCAGCCTCAGTAAGAAGTTGAGATCCTTTATAAAATCCTCCAAAGCTAGTTACGAAAACAAAATCGCCAATGACTCTAAAGACAACCACAAAGCATTCTATAGCTATGTCAAGAATCTCAATGGCAACACTCAGATCTGCTCTGAGTTACAGCACAATGGCACTAAATATACAGAACCAACTGATATTGCCAACACCCTGGCAGATAGGTTCAGTGCTAACTTTACCCCCCTCTCATCCCCTAAAGGGCCCATCTCTATACTGGAAGAATGCAAAGTTCCTGTAATCATGGCTGCACAGGTTAAAAAACACACTCTCCAAAGCCAAGAACACAGCATCCATGGGACCTGACAACATCCCAGGCTGCATTCTACATGAACTACAGAACGAACTGGCACCCCACCTAAGTATAATGTTCAATCATAGCCTCACCTCAGGCTATGTACCCACTGAATGGTGCACAGTGACAGTGCACAGTGACAGTTATCCCATGCTACAAAGGGGGAGCCACCACAGATCCTGGAAACTACTGCCCCATTAGCCTGACGAGCCTGGTCTGCAAGGCTATGGAACGTATCATCATGGAACTTATAAACAATGACATTGGTACAGGATAAAGCCTGAAGTTCAGAAGCTTATCTGGCTAAAGTTACTGCAGTTAACAAAACTGTTGTCCGTGACAGAAACTTTAACTCCACAGTAGCAACTGGCTCAAAAGGGGACCTGGTTAAGGCTTGGAGAAGAAGTAAGCCCCAAGGAGGAATCTGGCTCCTTACTGGCACCTAAGCAGGAAGGTACTCTTCAAACAGGTTTTGGAAAATCTTAAATAAGCAATTGGCAGATGGTCTTGACATGGAAAGCTGAAATGGCCACCAGCTGAACCGTAATAGTAATGTAGCTAGCCCTGCACTGAAAAAGACCAGCTAAAAATATAGTAAATCTAGAATTAGATCTATGAGCAGAGGATGGAGCCAACCCCTTTAAAATGCCCCAAATGGTAAATCTTTTTCACTTACTACCATAAACCTTTCTGGTGAAAGGCTTCTGAGAAGAGGAGGGGATATTCACAACTCTTTCATGTAGCTTGAGATCTCTGGCCATCAATGGAAGTGAATAAACCAAGCGGTCAGCCTGAAGGATTTCAGATTCTCATAAGTCTGGCCAGAAGGGTAGGAAATCAAATATGAAATAGTATGCAGAACAAAAGGTGGGTGCAACAGGTGAGACCACAAGAAGGGGAACCACACTTGTTTGGGTCAGAAAGGGGCTAAGGGAATTACAATCATATGGAAACATAGTTATCAAGGGCTAAAGAGGGTAACGCATAAAGGAAACCCAGGGTCAAAGCATGCAGTAAAGCATCCCTCAGTGACTGTCCCTTGGGAGGGATCAGAGCAAAAACTCTGCTACATTTGGTGTTGAAGGGTGAGGCAAATAGATCACAGCAGCTGAAAATCTGTGGGGCTACTGGTGAATTGAGGGACCACTACTGAGGCATCAGAATTCTCCTGCTGAATTTGTTGCTAGAATGTTGGATATCCTTGGAATATGCATTGTTATCAGAAACTGTTGCAAGGGCATCAGCCATTGCCACACACTCATGGCCTCTTGACACATGGAAAAGGATCAGCCCCCCCCCCCCCACATTGTTTATATACCAGACCACTGATATGTTGTTAATCTGGACTGAGATCATACCTTTGGGGAGGAAATTCTGGAAACCATGCAACTCTAGTAAGACAGTTCTTTTCTCCAAAACATTTATTTGCAGATGGTTCTCCAACTGGGACAAGGTACCTTTGGCGATTTTCCCTTCATAATGCCCCCTCAGTCCCATTCCAGGTGAGAAGCATCTGTGGTCACCATGAAATCTGACTGGGGAAAAACAAGTGAGCATCCTGCAGAGACACAGAGACATAACTGGCATCAGCAACCATGAGATGTGATAACAAATGTTGGTGAGATGAACAGGTAAATTCATCAGGTGCATTGTGATAGACCGCTGGACTGACAGAGTCCACTGAAGAATCTTCATGAAGAACCATTTACAAGCAGAGGCCTGGGAGATGGGCCATTTACAGTCTGCCTGTGTCCGATAGAGACATTGATGCCAAACTAGGGATTAATTTCTTGTTTCCTATCCAATTGTCTAAGTTACTCTTGAGTTGTGTTAGAGAGGAACTCTGCTTCACACTGATGGGGAACCCGTTCCAGTGAAAGAGTAGTCTCTAAAATACTTACCTGTCTCTCTAGCAGGTCCTATTTATATCATAGGCAAGGTTTAAGTCTTTAGAACAGGTAATTCTGGTGATGTTTGTTTTGCCGATGTGCAGGAGGCCTTTCAGAGTGGGATCTGACAATGTCTGCTCTGATCTGGTGGGACCTCTTTAATAACTTGTTTTATGAGCAGCTTTTGAATCTCTGCTGTTGCTTCCCTTCATTCATGGTGTGGCATGTCTGGAAGCAAGTTTTGACTTAAACTTGAAGTAACTGAAAAGGAATGCTATAGCCTCTAGGAAGAACTCCAGATCCAGAGTAATAGACAAGAACGGGGAATACAGCAGACTAGACTCCAGTACCACAGACATGCAATTGCTTGGGATCTTAAACTGTAGACACCTGAGTGGCTCTGACTGGTGCTGAGTGGCTCTGACTGGTGCTGATAAGAGCAGTGACCGGTACTGAGGCAGTACGGACATGGGATTCACAATATCAGCCAAGGAAGCTGAGGACCTTGGGGCCTTCAGCTCTGACTCATCATCAGCAGAAGAGTTAACAGGCCATTATTTGGCTTCTTTTTCTGTATACTTTTTTCTTTTTCTCACTCTTTCCTATCTCAGTTCTTATCCTTGCCTTTTTTCTCCACCACTCTCTTTGATGGAAAGGGTGAAGTAAGACTGGGCTGCAACTGCAGAAGAGGCAGGAAACAACCCTTTCATAATTAACTTCACCCTACAGTTAGCTGACATTCTTGCCCTAATGATGCACAGGCCTGGCAGTCAGCATCCAAATGAGAAACCCTCAAACAAGAGGCACAGTGATCAAAAAAATCCTGAGGGGGGCAGTTTGTGACCACACCCCAAATATTTTCTGAAGCCTGAAGTCTTATCCATGTTAGAGCAACACAGTACAGCACACAGGCATAAGCACTACAGGATACTGTAAGCAATACAGGAAATACAGGATTCCATGGAACCAACAGACAAATTCAAACAGCACATAAAAGTAAATTAGCATTTTGCTTAAGGTGGAAAAAAACTAACTCTATCCATTAGCTCAAGTAACAAAGGAAACCAGAAGGATGGCAGGCAAGAGTAAAGCTAACACATTCAAACAACCACTTACAGCAGAGTTAAAAGTAAGATGGAAGATTCTATTTTTTTGGAAGAGGAGGAAATATTAAGTAAATATGAAGAAAAAATATGGTCAAACTATGTAGCAACGCCTCAAGGACTTATCTGCACATCAGCTTCGGAAGACATTGAAAAGCTGCAAATGAAATCTGAGGAGATTTAGACATACAGAGGATTATGGGAGAGGAGGTGGATCTTTAGAGCTGAAGGTTATGAAGTGCCAGCCTTGGATCTGATTTGATAACCCACAGGTTCAGACAGACAGAAAAGGTGACACTGGATCCATTGTTTTAAAATGCTGCATTGCACCTTGTACTGAAGCTTTTGAAAAGTCACGTGAAATTGAAATCAGGCAACTTTTGAATAAACCTGCTGCAAATAAATTTATAATGGAGTAAAAACAAAAATTAGTATGATATACATTGCAAAATGACAAAGAACTTAGAATAATGAAAGCCGATAAGGGGTGGGGCTAGTTCTAATAAATGTGGTATAATGACTCAATGGCGGTTTTGTTAAATGATAATAAATTTTATCAGCAAGTTACCATTACAGATGTTAATAAAGCATATAGGATTATCGATGTTATATTAAATGAGTTAAAGGTTGATCAGCCAAATACTATAAAATTATTGGAATATTATAAGTAAAACAAGCAAAAAAAAAGATTGGAATATATTGGAATATATTTTTGGTTCAACAAAAATTCATAAGCAGTTAGCATGGCCACCTATGAGGCCTATTATAGTAGCCGTGGATTCTAAGATGGAAGCTATTGCTATTTTTATATAACAGCAGGTCAAAAGGAGTTGCTAAGAATATTGCATCTTATATCCAATAATTGATTTACTTCAAAACACTAAAAATATGACAGTATATGAAAATAATTTATTAGTGATAGTAGATATAAAAGCTCTATATTCTGTTATGCATGATGTCGGAACAGAATAGTTTTCATTTAAATTAATAGAAAAAATATCTGAGGTAGTCCAGATTTATTTATGTCAGTACATACAGCTTACCTTGACTTGGTCAAAGGCTTTGACACAATCCCCTATCGGGCATCATCGAAAAGCTAACACAACTTGGTGTAAATCCCTATCTCATCAGGTGGGTGGCCAACTGGCTCACTGATAGAAACCACAAAGTTAATACAGGTGCCACCACCTCTGACAGTAGACCTGTCACTAGTGGTGTCCCCCAGGGATCTGTCCTGGTACCCCTATTCTTTGGCATCTACTTCTCAGAGGTCCAGGCAAAGATAAAAGGCCTGCGGCTGACCAAGTTTGCAGATGATTGTAAGGTGGGTGCTGTCACTGACTCCCCAAATGATGTTAACATACTTTAAGAGGATCTCACAGCAAAACATGACTTGTGCCAAAGTCATGGCCTTAAGTTAAATGCAAAAAAATGTATTATCATACAATTCGGCAAAAACACAGTCTCTACTAATAACCACATTAATAGCAACCCCCTAAGCACGCAACCTGTGGTGAGAAACCTGGGTACACAAGTTAATAAACTCACATTTGACCATCATGTAGCAACAGTGGTCAGAAAAGCCATTTACTTTGTTCATCTCATAAGTAAAGGGATTACATCCAGACAAAAGGAGGTTATTACCTCTCTGTACTCCTCCCTCATTACGCCAATAATGGAGTACAATGCCCCATTTGGTATGTACTCTCAACACTTGCACCAACTGGAAAGGCAACAGAAATACCTCACAAAGATAATCCATGGCCTCCAACACCTGTCTTATGTGGACAGGCTCAAATCACTATGACTCTACTCTGTATTGTACAGATTGCACAGAGGTGATCTGTGTCTCACCTACAAGGAAATCTCAGGCCCTGCCCTACTAGAGATACTCCATATCCAAAAGTCTACCTCCTTGTGTAGTACCCAATCAAAAGGCTTAAATCTAATATGCGATATCAACAAAACCTGCTGGAGAGACAGGTTCATCTCCAGAGGCTGCCCCGTCTCTGGAATAGACTCCCCATACATGTCAAACAGAGCAACTCGCTGACCCTCTTCATGTGCAACCTTGATGAGTGGATGGGAAACCACAAATGTGTCCCAGGGGTTCCACCTGTGTCCCTCACTGACAGAGGTGACAGGTGCTGACTGAGGTTTCTTTTTTGTGGATCAACTCTTAGCTAGGCTTGTAAGGGCTCCAGAGCCTTTAGCCTAGTAATCTCCTCTGATCCTATTAATTGATATTGTTTTAACTAATATTTCTCTGTTTAATTATATCATTTATAAATAGAAGGCAGGTGTAGCAATGGCTGCTGTAAGGGTGTCTAGTTGTGACAATTTGGATTTAGCCTTCTGGAAAGAATGTTTTGTGTACAATACAGAGTTTTTTTAAAGCTATTTTTATATGGTTGGTTTATTGATATTTTGTTGATATGATGTGGGACAGTAAAGGAGTGTAATGAATTTGTTCATTATTGTGAAATCACAACACGATTTTTATATTTTACTATATATACTGCAAAGAAGCCATAAAATATTTAGATTTATTAAGAAAGTTTTTTTTCTAAATTATATAAAAAAACATGCTATATGCTTTATTGAATTACACTAGTATACAGCTTAGATGAATGAATAATAATATTGTACATGGAAAGGTTTGCAAGATGGAAAGATACACTACTGATGAAAAAAGTTATATTGAGGATATTAATAATATGGAACAGGGTTTTAATGTTAGGGGCTATCCTGATAACATTCTTACAGAATTTAAATGGAAGGGGTTTGTTAGGAATGTTAAAATTGTATGAAATGCTGCTGTTGCTGATCATGATTGTAGGTCTTCCATAACATTACAAGCTAGAGATGTTTATTCAACTACTAGCCAAAGATATGTTTTTATTCAAATATATTTTGATAACCTACAAATTGTATAATGTATCGAATAGAGAATGCAGCAGAAATTAATAAAGAGCAAGTACTAAAAGCAACAATATATATAACATACAACTATATACACAAATGTGCTGCATGCAAGTATTTAGTTAATTTAATATAAAAAGAGAATTTTAGATGAAACTTCTGTTCATAAAATACATTGATTTTTTCCCCCAACAATTCTTAAGAAATATAGTTTGGGCTTGATTCCATCCATCCACACCCTCCTGTTCCCCAGTTTTGCACAAGGTTAGGAAGGATGTCACTTCAACAGTGACAATCCTAGTTTCATAAGTTCATATGTAGGTACTAGGCTATCGGCCCTAGGGCCTATATAAGCCTAGCTAAAAAGGTACCCTGGTTTTTGCCACCCAAGAAAATTATTTTCCTGTGCCCCTGTTGAGCAGAGCCACAGAAGTGATCCCCGGGGTGAAGTTCCTATCTCCCATCCAATCATCAAGATTTTTCTTGAAGAGTGCTAATGAGGAGCTATGTTTGACATAGATAGGTAGTTTGTTCCAGACTATGGGAAGTCTCTGGGACAGGAATCTATCTCTCCAGCATGTTCTGTTTATTGTGGTGACAAAGTTTAGGTCCCTACAGCGTGTAGCTCGGAGGGATTGGGATTTTTTTAAGTGGAGCATATCCAACAGCTCTGGGTTTGACATAGCTTTGTTTGTTAGGGAGAGGTCACCTCTGAGTAGGTGATATGTGACAGAGTAAAGCTGGAGTTTTTTCAGACGGTCTGCATAGGGCATCTGTTTGAGGCCAGTAATCCTCTTTGTGAAGTATTTCTTTGGCCTCTCCAGTTGTTGTAGATGTCTTGTGAGGTACACACCAAAAGGGGCACTGTACTCTATAATGGGTTTAATGAGTGATGAGTAGAGGGGAACAATGACCTCTTTTTTTCTGGATGAGAAACCTTTTGTGATGAGGTGTGCCACATAGAAGGATTTCCTGACCACTGTGGCAATGTGATTATCAATGGATAGACTACTGTCCACCTGTGTCCCAAGGTCTCTTATCACACTTTTGGTGTTAAGCAGACTATCACCTATGTGGTAGTTCATGGATACAGAATTTTTACCAAAAGGGATGACAATGTACTTTTTTGGCAGTGAGCTTCAGGTCATGGCTTTGACACCAGGCATCTGTCTCAGTATGGCCCTTTTGTAGGATGTCACCATTGTTAGGACTTTTGATTATGGCTTCTAGTATGCAGTCATCTGCAAAATTCATTAGACAAAGTCCTTCTGTGTTAGCCTGTACATCAGAGAAATAGATACCAAACAGGTGAGGAACAAGGACTGAACCCTGTGGTACTCCACTTGTCACTGGTCTGAAGTCGGATTTGGAGTCTGCTATTTTCACAGTGTGGGTTCTGTCCATGAGCCCGTTGGCAACCCATCTTGTGACATAGGGATTTATACCTAGTTTAGTGAGTTTATCTATAATTCCAGAGTGGAGGATGGTGTTGAAAGCCTTGACGAGATCTAGATAGGCTGTGTGAACCACCTTACCCTAATCTATGGCTTTGGTGACTGCTTCAAAAAAGTCTATCAGGTTTAGGAGACATGATCTGCCTTTTACAAACCCGAACTGGGAGGGGTTCAGAGTTTGGAGATTACCAATGTCTTTGTTTATGAGTTCCATGATGATACATAGGTTCATAGGTAGGTACTAGGCTATTGGCCCTAGGGCCTATATACCCTGGCTTTCGCCACCCAAGAAAATTATTTTCCTGTGCCACTGTCGAGCAGAGCCACAGAAGTGATCCCCAGGGTGAATTTCTTATCTTCCATCCATTCATCAAGATTTTTCTTGAACAGTGCTAATGAGGAGCTTTGTTTGATATAGATAGGTAGTTTGTTCCAGAGTTTGGGAAGTCTCTGGGACAGGTATTTATCCCTCCAGCATGTTCTGTTTATTGTGGTGACGAGGTTTAGGTCCCTAGAGCATGTAGCTCGTAGGGATTGGGATTTCTTTAAGTGGGGCATGTCTAAAAGCTCTGGGTTTGACATAGCTTTGTGTGTTAGGCAGAGATCGCCTCTGAGTAGGCGATATGCAACGGAGTAAAGCTGCAGTTTTTTTAGACGGTCTGCATAGGGCATCTCTTTGAGGCCGGTAATCCTCTTTCTGAGGTATTTCTGTGGCCTTTCCAGTTGTTGTAGATGTCTTGTGAGGTACATACCAAAAGGGGCATTGTACTCTATAATGGGTCTAATGAGTGATGAGTAGAGGGAAACAATGACCTCTTTTTTTCCTGGATGAGAAACCTTTTGTGTTGAGGTGTGCCACATAGAAGGATTTCCTGACTACTGTGGCGATGTGATTATCAAAGGAGAGACTACTGTCCACCTGTGTCCCAAGGTCTCTTATCACACTTTCGGTGTTAAGTAGACTACCACCTATGTGGTAGTTCATGGGTACTGAGTTTTTACCAAAAGGAATGACAATGCACTTTTTGGCATTGAGTTTGAGGCCATGGCTTTAACACCAGGCATCTGTCTCAGCAAGGCCCTTCTGTAGGATGTCCACATCTTTTGGAGTTTTGATTATGGCTCCTAGTTTGCAGTCATCTGTGAACTTCATTAGCCAAAGACCTTCTGTGTTGGCCTGTACTTCAGAGAAGTAGATACTAAACAGGAGAGGACCCAGGACTGAACCCTGTGGTACTCCACTTGTCACTGGTCTGAAGCTGGATTTGGAGTCTGCTACCTTCACAGTGTGGGTTCTGTCAGTGAGCCAGTTGGCAACCCATGTTGTGACATAGGGATTTATACCTAGTTTAATGAGTTTATCTATAATTCCAGAGTGGGGGATGGTGTCAAAAGCCTTGGCGAGATCTAGATAGGCTGTGTGAACCACCTTACCCTCATCTACGGCTTTGGTGACTGCTTCAAAGAAGTCTGTCAGGTTTAGGAGACATGATCTGCATTTTACAAACCCGAACTGGGTGGGGTCCTGAGTTTGGAGATTACCAATGTCATTGTTTATAAGTTCCATGATGATACACTCCATAGCCTTGCAGACCAGGCTCATTAGGCTAATGGGGCGGTAGTTTCCGGGGTCTGTGGTGGCTTCCCCTTTGTGGAGTGGGATAACTGTCGCTATGCTCCATTCAGTGGGCACATAGCCTGAGGTGAGGCTATGATTGAACATGGTACTTAGGTGGGGTGCCAGATCGTTCTGTAGTTCATGTAGAACACAGCCTGGGATGTCGTCAGGTCCCATGGATGCTGTGTTCTTGGCTTTGGATAGTGTGTTTTTTACCTGTGCAGCCGTGATTACAGGAACTTTGCATTCTTCCAGTATAGAGATGGGCCCTTTAGGGGATGACAGAGGGGTAAAGTTAGCACTGAACCTATCTGCCAGGATGTTGGCAATATCCGTTGGTTCTGTATATTTAGTGCCATTGTGCTGTAACTCAGAGCAGATCTGAGTGTTGCCATTGAGATTCTTGACATAGCTATAGAATGCTTTGTGGTTGTCTTTAGAGTCAGTGGCGATTTTGTTTTCATAACTAGCATTGGAGGATTTTATGAGGGATCTCAGCTTCTTACTGAGGCTAACCAGGGGAGCTCCTCCAGTCATGGGATTTTACTCTTTTTTGCAACAGTTCCTTTCTTCTGTTGTGGAGTTTGTTTATGGCAGGGGACCACCAGATTGGCTTCCTTTTTTTGGAGGATAGCATCTTGGTTCTGTTAGGGATTGCACGATCCATGCACTCATGTAAGTGCTTATAAAGTGCATTTGTGTAGGATTCAGCAGTCATACCTCTATTGTCCGTCAGCATGGGTGTCGTGAAGTTTGCCACTTCTGTCTTAAGAAGCGTGAAGTTGGCTTTGGAGAAATTATTTACTGTGGTTTCCCTAATGGGGGGTGGGGGAGGGATGTGGATGTCTAGGGTGATTAGCTTATGGTCGGATCTGACCAACGAGGAATTGACGTCTGGTGTAGAGCACCGGTTGCCCATGTTGGTAATAACCAGGTCTAAGATATTGCTGCCCCTGGTGGGGGTGTGTATAAGTTGATCCAAGGCATTGGAATTTATGAATTCCAGAAAACGTTGAGCACAAGAGTTGGTACATGAGTAGTTTTCCCAGTTAATGGTAGGATTATTAGGGTGTTAGGTTGTACCCTAATATTTTCCAGTGTATTAAGAAATGAGGAGTGGGAATCCTGGGGCATGGTGGGGGATCTGTTGCAAGCTACAATTTGGATTGCGGTCTTGCCCAGAGTTAGTTGCACTTGGATAATCTCGGATGCATTATGCTGAGCAACTAGCCTGGAGGTGTGGATATCCTTAATGAATATGGACACGTCTCCGCCTTTAGTGTTTTGGTCCAGGTTAGGTGGCCGAAAGGTGTGGCATGAATTATAGCCTGGTAATGCAGGGGTGCTCTCTGGAGCCTTGAACCAGGTCTCTGTCACTGCACAGATGTCAATGTTCTCCATTTTAAGGAGTGCCTTGAGAGAGTACATTTTGAGGTTTAGACTTCTAGCATTGAGTAGCAATACCCTCAGATTCTTCTTGCCTGTACCTGTTAGGGTGGTGAATTTGTCATTTGAACCTTGCCTAAAAAAGGCACTATAGGTGTGGCTAGAACCTTAGCCAGTATCCAGAATCCCAGGGGTGACAGGTGCAGGCCATCTCTGGCAAAGCATCGTGGCTTAATATACGAAACAGGAACACAAACAATTTTCTAACATAGTAAGGGAGGTAGTGATGAGATTTTGGCCTATTATCACTGGAGATGACAAAGTAGGAAAACTTTTTTCATCTAAGGTTACCTTTTCATATAGCAGATATTCAAATTTAAAGGAAATATTGAATGTTAGAAATATTAATACATATAGGAAGAATATCAGAAAAGGAACCTTTAGATGTGGAAGTTGCAAAATTTGTAGCAGGGTCAGAAGTTTGGACGGTACAAAAATTAATGATGTAATGTATAGGGCCCTGGAATATTATGATTGCAACTCCACAGGGGTGGTATACATTATAGGATGTGGTTGTGTGAGACAGAGGTGGTATATAGGCCAAACAACTAGAAAGGTCAAGCTTAGAATTCTTGAACATTTGGGTGACATAAGACACAAAAGAATGGAAAGTCCTGTTGCCAAACATTTTTGTGAACAACATAAGGGGGTCCCTGAGGGATTCATATTTTGTGTGTTGGGTAGGCCCAATGCTTTTGGAAATGAAGCAGCTTTTCGTGATAAATTATTACAAATGGAATCTAGGTTTATTCTCAACTATAAAACTTTGTTTCCGAATGGAATGAACATGGAAATCTAGAATGAATATTTCCACATATTTCTTAGAATAATAATCTATTTTAGAAAAAACCTACTTTTTAGAAAGAATCTATGTTTGATGTATGAATTCTAAATTTTGTAAAAATGTGTAATAATAGATGTCATAATAACATTTAACAATGTGGTTATTTATTAATAATAGCTTAGGTGGATTAAAAAAGTTTATATATAATTGATAGTACATTTAATGAAGTCAGAAATTATGAATGTGAATGAAGTCAGTATTTTTAAAGTGAAATGGTATGGTTGAGTTAATAATTAAATTAATAAATTGCTAAATTAGGGAGCATTAATTATGCAATTAAATGCATTATAAAAGGGGTGGTGTTTGACGTTGTAAAATGTATTCCAGGAGAAGGCGAAGGCCGAGGTACCAGAATTAAAAGAACCTTATCAAACATTCCAGTGTTTGTGTTCCTGTTTCGTATATTAAGCTATTTTGGAGTGTTGGAGCTTTGGAGGTGCGTGTTTTTAAAGCATCGTGGCTTGTCGATCATGTCATCCCAGGCAGACAGATACTGGATCCCCTTAGAATGACACCAGAAGTTTAGCCAATTGTTGAAGTCAATCATTTTGTCCTTGTACTGTGGTATCATTCTGGGTGATGGCAGGATGCTACTCAGGGCTAGGGTCATACCTGCCTGGGCTACAAGATCGGACAGTTCCTCCATGTCCCTTTTCATGTAGTCCAAGGAGGTACGTCTCAGGTCATTCACACCAACATGGACAATGACAGAGTCATATTTGTACTTGTTGTGAAGTGACCTGAGTGCATGCATTATGTGGCGGATCCTGGCACCCGACAGGCAGCTGACAGTTAACTTTTTCCTTGTTTAGCCTGGTGAGTGGAACATTAGTGTGCCTGACTATAGAGTAACATATTACTAGACTGTTGGGTACGCTGTTATGCCTTATGGGCTGTGGTCGAGTGGCACACTGAGTTTGTGGGCTGTGTGTCATTTGGGTTGTGTTGGAGGGGGTGGAGTTTGCTTGCATTTCTGCTTTGGAGGTCCCTGTTGCTTGGGCAGGTTTTTATTGAGAGCCTACGTGAATGTAGGTGTGTGTTTTGTGTTTCTGTGCATGTGTTTTGGTGGTGTAGGTTTTGAAGGACTATGTGATGAGTGTGGTGTGGTGCAAGTGTTTACCTTCTCCTCTTGACTGTCTAGTCCAGTCTTGGGTGAAGAGAGCTTTGATTCCAGTTTGGCTATATAAGTGCATCTCTCACAGGTTGTAGTGTTGGGTGGTAGGAGGAGAGGGTTGTTTACGTACATGAGGCAATTGCTGCATTGTCCCATTGCCCCAAGATGCCCAGATTCATCAGGTAGACAGGAGAAAACACCAGGAGCTGACCCTTAGACATGCCTGGATAGGTGCTTATTTATTAAGTACTAAAAACTGCTTTCCTCTAGATAAGTGAGGAAAGTTGAGTGCTGTAGCAATTTGTAGCTTATTTAGTGCTTACAACGAGTTCTGAACAAGTGCTGAGTTCAAAGAAACAGATTTGAGTGCGGAAACTAAAGAAATGGCTAGTTCTAAGAAACAAAATTAAGCTAGAAGGCTTCTCTCAAACACAGAAAGGTTTGGGGGCTCAGAGGCTTAGAAATAGTCCTGGATACAGCAAATCTGTATGTGGACTAGAGTACATACAGGAAAGGCAGGAAACAAGCTTAGAATTTTTTTTTCCTTCCCAAATGCTGTCTGTGTACACAGTAGGAGTGCCTGAAATCAGAATATGACCTCACTGCACTCAGTTGAGTGAGAAAATTAGATGGGCCCAGAAGGGGTATCCAAAGACAAATTTACAAGAGGGGAGTGCAATTTCAAGGCCACCAAGATTAACACGAAAACAAGAAGGGGGATGGAAACTAACTGTAGAGAGACAGAGCTACAATTTTCAGTTCAATTAATGTTCAGTGAGAAACAAAAATACATAAAATGCACTACTATATGAAAAAGTGCAGATAAAGTGTACTTAAATTCGCTTATACATCCAGTTGATTGCAGGCAGATCTTAGCCGGCCAAAGCTCAAGTATTTAGCAGAAAAAAAAAATGTAGCACTTATATAAGGCAGGACAGCCCCTCAGCTAAAACACAGAATATCAAAGTGAAACTACCCCCCACTGCTATCAATGGCTACACTTCTAACAAGCTCTCTGTAGAGACACAGAACCACAATTTTCAGTTCAATTAATATTCAGTGAGAAACAAAAATACATAAAATCATCTAGAGTCAATGTTAAAGTTTGGGCTTCATTAAGTACAAATTTATAAACCTTAATATATTTTAAATTTGTCTCCTTGAAGCATGTCCAGGATAAAGTACAGTTGTGTACCTACCATAAATGTAGATGTTCGAGTGTATTCACTGTTGCAGTCATTACTCTTGGGTTATCCTGCTGGCAGGCTACCCGCAGTCAGCCTGAATTCCAAAGTCCTGGTCCGGCGTCGGTTGCTGTCGCCTCTTCTCTGACGTCAGTGCGCCAGGGGTATTAAAGATGCAGCCGACGCCATTTTCATCAGTTTTTCTTGCCCCAGATGTCAGGTGCCCCCAAAAGGGTAGGCTAAATAGATTATGCCAAAAAACATGCATGCACTAAGGTAAACATTTCCTTCATCTACAAGCAAATACACCACATAGGTTGTATAGAATAGAGAAGTGCAGATAAGACCCAGCAAATGAAAGGGGGATGGTGGGAGGGTAACCTGGACTGCAATAGTGAATGCACTTGAACATCTACATTTATGGTATGTACACAACTGTACTATTTTCATCGTGTTTCACTGTTGCAGTCATTACTCTTGGGTTGAATCCCAAAGCTGAGGATGGGTGGCTGGGCTAAATAGGATTAGGAGAGGCTATGAGGCCCTGCAGAACTGCAGTGGCAAAGCCTGCTCTGGATTTAGAGTAGACAGGTAAGTGGTAGTGCTTTGTAAAAGTGCACACTGAACTCCAAGTTGCAGCCTCTAAGATGTCTTTGGTTGGTACTCCTCTGAGAAAGGCTGCTGAGGTGGCTGCTGCTCTGGTAGAATATGGCCTAATGCCCTTAGGCACTGATTTGCCATGCCGTGAGTAGCAGAAACGAATGCAATGGCCTATCCATTTTGAAATAGTCTGTTTTGAGATAGCCTTTCCTTGTGATCTTGCAGCATATGCCACTAAAAGTTGCTCAGTCTTTCTGAAAGCTTTAGTTCTGTCCAAGTAGAAGCGTAGCTGTCTGTGTATGTCCAAAGAATGCAGAAGTCTCTCACCCTTGTTCTGTGGGTTTGGATAAAAGGTAGGCAAGTGAATGGTTTAATTAAGGGCCACACTGGACACCACCTTAGGCATAAATGTAGGGTTTGTCCTCAGAGAAACCCTGTCTGGATGGAAAATGATAAAAGGTTCCACAGCCATGAGTGCCTGTAACTCCAAGACTCATCTTGCAGAGGTTATTGCTAGGAGCAGAGCTGTTTTCCAGGATAAGAATTTAATATCCGCTGTTGAGGCTGGCTCAAAAGGAGGCAGAGTGAGTTTTTCCAAGACATAATTTAGGTCCCATGCAGGTATTGGTGCTCTCCTTGGGGGTCTTATGTTTTTGGCCCCTCTGAGGTACTGTCTTATTAAAGGATGAGAAAAGATAGGTGGTTCTGTATTGTAATGGGCTGAAATGGCAGAGGCATGAATCTTAATTGATGAGAAGGATAGGCCTTTGTCCAGCATCTCAGTTAAATATTGTAAAATCTGAGGAATATTTGGTACAAACGTGTCAATTCCTTGTTCCTGGTTCCAAGCACAGAATCTCTTCCATTTTTCTGCATAAGTGTCAGAAAAATATGTATTAATGTGTGTATGCTTAATGCTAATTAGAAGCTAAATGGTTTAACACGTTTTTCATTCTATTTTATATGCACTGTTTTATATATAAAATGAGTTTCATATGAGACTGAAAAGATGCTTTTTGAAACTGCTGTGTGCTTTCTGAAACTTGCAAGATGCCCTCTGACCTAGTAATTGCTAGCACAGCAATATTCGTGCTTATGCCTTTTGGACATGTACTTGAGAAGCAGGTGCTTATCTGCTAGGTCAGGAAGAGAATGAATGAACAATGTAATGTCCTGTAAATGTAATGATTCTAAACAATCAGCTCTGTTCGAAGCATGAGAACATATGCAGCTGCAGTAGCTTAGAGATAGTGTAGACAAAGGATTATTAGAGAAATGAACTGCTAGCTTTGTGCTTGAATTAGCCATAGTACCTTGAATGGTAACATTACATGTATCTAACCGGTGGTAACCAAGGCCATGTTGTTTTCCTAAGGAAGTTTCTCACAAAAATTGATAAATCAGCAGAAATCCATGAGACTAATTGTTAATAAGTGATGATGAAAAGACTTGTGATTTGTTACGTCAGCTTGGTAGGCAATGTCTTATTAGAAAGCATATAAAAATGAAAGTATTTCCTGTTTCTAGTTAGACAAACTCTGTAATAGCACATTTTTGTCTCCTTGCTGCAAGATTAAAGTGCCTTAACCTGAACCTACCGTGTTTTGATCATTTTTAAAGTATCTTTTTCCTTTGACAGTTTGGTCTTTCGGACCGGAAAAGTACCTCTCACTCTAGGCCTAGGTCAGAATCGGGCCTGGTGGCATGTACCCGTACGGAGAAGAGGCCACGTCGGCTCTTCTGCTTTGAAAGACCTCCAACTGAATTGTCGTTCGAAAGAGGCCAGCCACTGTTTCTGATCTGGGATTGGAGGATGAGTCACCGATCCGGTGGATCAACTCACGGAGGGTCAGGTAAGGAGGAATTTACCTTTTTTTCTGTTTTAAATCAGGGACTTGTTACAGTAATATTGCATTGTCAGGAAGATTTGCATGTGCAGATCAGGGACAAAGGTTACTGTTTAGTCATAGATCAGGGAAACAGAATAGGTAGACAGTTATTCTACATAAACTGTGAAAAGGTGAAAACCGTGGTACCACGTGATAAAAAAGGGTTATGTAACAATTTTTGAGGCAACATGGGAAATCAGTGCACGAAAAATTCCCGAGACCCGCCCCTAACCAAAGACGCGAAATATATGCAATTACAGCGTGCCGATAATGTTAAGTATTATGCGAAATGGGTTGATAAATACAAATTTGATGGTAATTTAGATAAATCCTCACTTATTAAACTTGTTAGACAACTTAAAACGGATGCGAAAGGTCAGTTAAAAAGGCAACGACAATTAGGAGTCCCTCAGGCACACAGGTGGCTTGAGGAAGCAAACCGCAGGGAACAAAAAATTAAAAATTCGAATACAATGTTCTTAGACAAAGAAGATAATAACTTGGTAATAGCGACAGCCCCTCCTCTGCCCCCTCCGCTTCCTCTACCAGAATATGAAGCAAGTGGACAAGCTGATCCACCTCCGCTATACCCAGCTGTTCCTGCAAAACCAAAACCTTTTGTCAGAGATCCTATCGAGACCAGGTCTCGAACACGCAACTTGAGAGGGGATATTGAATTATATGAAATAAATGGAAATTCACAAGCTATGAGTGAGGAAGAGATGTGTCCACTCATAGAAGTGCCAAATCCACAGGTAGGGCAGGCAGGACAGGATCCGACTCTTCTAGTATATAGACCGTGGACGCCGGAAGATATCCGGAAAGCCACAGAGGGAATTCCTCATCCGAAAGTTAATTTTAGAAAATCCTTAGAAGACTTACAGGGCATGAGGTTAAGTTACCATTTGAATGGAGAAGAAGTAGAGAAAGTAGTCAGACAAATCGTGGTTCCAGATTGGCACATGATCAGTGGCAACTGGAAGCCCCGTGACGCAGAGCTTAGACCACTCCCACATAGTAATGCAGAACTGGACAACAGAGTAAAAGGTCTGACGGACCGAATCTCTGAAAAATGGAAACCTAGGGATGATTGGACTTGCATTAATCAATGCATACAACAAGAAGGTGAAACTGTTGATAGATATTATGCCAGACTATTAGAATGTTTTAATAACCATTGTGGAATGCAGGTACCTGAAGACCAAATACATGACTCCCCATACGAGCAGCAGCTAAAGAATGCATTCTTGAAAGGCAGTATTACTCCCATTAGCAGCTTTATTACAAAACACATGGTAGATCATCGCACAAGTAGGTTACAGTCATTACTTGAATATGCAAGACATGCTGAAAGGCATTTTAATAGTAAAAAGAAAAAGAAAGCTCAAGTATTTGCAGTAGAAGATGGGTCAGAAGTCTTTGTAGTACAAACCGGGAAGAAGGGTAAGAAGAATGCCCAGGGAAACAAACAATCTGATAAACGATCAGAAGATTTTGAAGAAAGAAAGAAAGAAAAGGGGTGAATGTTTCAAATGTGGGAAAAAGGGACATTTGGCAAGGGATTGTAGGCTAAATAAGAAGGTAATAACGGAAGATAAGGAGGGTGAGGAATGACTATACAATAGTCAGGAATCACTGGATAGGAATAAAGAAGAACAGACAAATGTAAATGTGGTAGAAGGAGTAGAGGATGTGATAGAAGGCATGGAGGATGAACATGAAATAGCAGAAAATGAGGAAAATGAAATTTTGGACTTAGCATTATTGAGCCTAGAGCTCTACTTAGCAGACACGAAACCGGAAGTTACGCTTCTGGTAGAAGGGAGGGAAGTAAATTTTTTGTGTTACTCAGGGGCTTCACGGACCCTGATACATCCTTCCAAACTCCCGGAAGATTCAGAATCACCAGATTACATATTAGTGAAAGCAGCTAATGGACAGCTGTATCGGGAGCCACTCTCCCATGACATAGCAATAACCGACCCCGTTTCAGGAATGACCCAGAGAAGTAAAATTGTTGTTTCTGCAAAATGCCCAGTAAATCTTTTGGGTAGAGACCTGATGCAGATATTTGGCATCGCCATAGTTCCAACTATGCAGGGTATGGAAGCACAGCGACAGATGGATACTTTTTTGGTGAGACCGGAGGGTGAAACATATTATTGGTACAGCCAGGACTTAGTTACTACTGGTCCAGGGGCAGTAACTGAAGAACTGATGAACGTAGCCATCAGTAAATCCCCCTCCCTCGACACTGATAAACAGCATTTGTTGCATTGCACTCTATATTACTGTAACAGACCAGGGCCTGATAAAGAATATGAGCAAGAGCTGTTTAAAAAACATGCTAACAGATTGGTATTGCGAAATTTGTACTGGGACACAGAAGGAAACAGTGTAATAAGCTGTTCATTGCCCCAGGAGTTTTTAGCACTTTACAAATCTAATTGATTGCCACATGTAAGCTTAACTAAAAATAGAAATCTGGTGGGCAGACCTAGGAGAAAAAGTCATGAGGTGGGAAAAACAGACAGAGTTAGAACTCTCTGAACAAGGAGTACAGAAGCAGAAATTGAATTGGATAACACTGACACACCCAGCTGTGCACTCACAGGCCAGTGAGGATAGCTGAGTATTACTCTTACTGGAAGAAGAGGAAAAAGCCTTACGAGACATACCAGAGACTCTCTGGTCAACAGGGAAATCAGATGTAGGACTTATTCGTACAGCAGGACCAGTTACAATTATGCCAAAATCAGCATTTAGACCTCAGAAAAGACAGTATCCCTTGAGAAAGGATGCAGAGATAGGGATCAAACCTATAATAGCAGCCTTACTTAAGGAAGGAGTCTTAATAGAATCTCCCGATTCACCATGTAACACACCCTTATTTCCTGTTAGGAAAGCAAACGGGGAGTGGCGTATGGTCCAAGATTTACAAGCTGTGAATGACGCAGTTATACCTAGGGCACCAACGGTGCCAGAGCCACACACTTTGTTGAATGATTTGAAACCTCAACAGAAGTATTTTTCTGTGGTAGATATCAGCAATGCATTTTTCTCAATACCGATACACCCAGACAGCCAACATTGGTTTGCATTTACATTTCAGGGGAAACGGTATACATATATGAGACTACCACAGGGATATTGTGAAAGTCCAACGATATTTGCACAAGAAATGGCAAGTAACCTGGTGGGATTCATCCCACCAAAAGGAAGTCAGATTTTACTTTATGTAGACGACATTCTGCTGGCAGCCCCCACCCCAGCAATAATGCAGAGAAGATACCATAGCATTATTACAATTTTTAGCTACTCAAGGACACAAGGTAAATAAGAACAAACTGCAACTTTGGAGAAAACAGGTTAAATACCTGGGATATGTCAACAAATGTAAAATAAATAAATATGTAATATCCAAAGAGGGCAGAATATTAGATGAAGACAGAAAAACAGCAATATTACAAGCACCTAGACCAACAACCAAGAAGGAAATGATGGCCTTCCTGGGAACTACAAATTTTTGTCGGAGTTGGATACCAAATTATGCTTTGGAATCTGCTCCGCTGACTAATTTGATATTCAAAAAGCCGATGGCAGCACAGGATTTGTTACAGTGGACACCAGAAGCAGAATTAGCTTTCTGCAGGCTAAAACAATTGATAGCATCTTCCTTAGTTTTAGGATTACCGAACTATCATAAGCGATTTTTCCAAACTGTAGACTGTAAGCAAGGTTATATGACATCAGTGTTGACACAACAGCATGGGGACAAACAACGCCCCATAGCTTATTATTCATCACAGTTGGACCCAGTGGTATGATCTTTGCCCCACTGTGTACAAGCAGTAGTCGCAGCTGCAATGGCAGTGCAGGCTTCAGCCTCAGTAGTATTATTCCACCCTCTCACATTGAGAGTGCCTCATGCAGTCGCGATTATTTTACTGCAAGAAAAAGTAGCATATCTTTCTCCTGCTAGACATCTCTTCTGTATGACCATACTGTTGAGCCAACCTCATATGACTATCGAATGATGCACCACTTTGAATCCATCAACCTTGCTCCCAATCCCTGCAGATGGCAAACCACATTGCTGCCTAATGGAGACTGAGCAAAAGACACTACCCAGAAAAGATCTTACAGATGTTCCCTTGGATGATGCCGAGATGACATACTATGTGGATGGCTCGTGCAGGAGGGGTCCTAAAGGACAGAACCTAGTGGGGTATGCAGTAGTTTCTGATACCGAGATTTTAGAAGCAAAGTCTTTACCACACAACTTATCTGCACAAGCAGCAGAGTTGATTGCCTTGACGAGGGCATGTACCTTTGCAAAAGGTAAGAAAGTGAATATTTTTACTGACAGTCAGTATGCTTTTTCTACTGTACATGTTTTTGCGCAACAATGGAAAAATAGAGGACTGCTCTGGTGTCTGGTCCAAAATAGTTGTGCTGCTGGAATGACTGCAGATGTCCTAATCTTCAACACTGGAGTTAGTATTGCCCCTATGTGTAATGGTACAGATGCACCATGTACCAGAAATATGAGGTCTAGGGACCTGAATTTTCTCTATTTAAAACATAACTGGAGAGAGGTGTGTCCCAGAGACTCCTCCCTGGGAACAGGCTTCCCACCCATGTATGCCAGAGTTTGTCTATTACCCAGTTTAAGCACAGCCTAAACAAGTGGATGGGGATTAGAAATTTTATGCTAGACCTGGCCCTCATGTCCTATTTTTGTGATACAGGATGACATTTCAAGAAAACTTTGGTTAGGCTGACCTGTGGATTTGGTTTTGGTGCCAGTCTCTCTTGGGGCTGCCCTTTAGCATGCAGTGCTGATGCATTATTCCTCTAACGACAATGCTGGTGAGACTGCTTTCCTAGGCATTGCTCATCTCCACTCTAAACACGTCGCTTATTGGAAATTGTAGGAAATGAGCACTTCACATGCTTGTCCCACTTTGCAGGCTCTAATGGGGAATGTGTGGCTTAGTGAGAGTGCATCTTATTTGCATCAAAGGCTTTTGGATAATAGGGTCCCTTCCCTCACTCTTGTATGATATGGAGTACAGGGGGGTGGTAATTCCAGCCTGACTTGATAACCTGAAGGTTCACAATCCTCAGTTTGTTGGGAACTTCTCCTGGTTTGTGTTCTTGTCTTGAGATACAAAGGGTGCTTTATATTCTATAATGACTCTAACCAGGGTGGAGTGGGGGGGGGTAGTAGTTTGTCTTGGTTTTTAGAGATGCTGTTTGTGATCTGTCCTACATCTCTAAGAAGAGGGGGTGCCATCAGCCTAGGTGAGCAAGTCCTTTATCAGACTTGCTATTGGTTGGGGTGCTGATGTGGTAAGTATGTTTTCTGTTGGGAGTGTGCACCTCTCTTTAGTGCATTAGAAGTGAATGCACGTTGGTTATCTTTTTACTGAACTATCCTTAAAAAAAAACAAAAAAATCTTGCTTTTTTCCTACTTTTCTGAGATTTAAAAAAGTTCAGTTACAGATTTGCTGTTCTGAACTGTTTGTAAGTTTCTTGGAGGCCATTGTTTGCTTGGGCTAAAGGGAAGTCTCTGTGTTCATCAGTGGCAGTGATAAACATTGAGCAGCCTGCCTGCCCTGTGGGAGTGGTTACTGCCTTGAAACTGTAGTTTTATTGGCCATTTTGGGTCAATTCCTAACTCCTTGATCTCCCCCTCTTAAAACCCTCTTTTGCACGTTTTTGCCCTAATTGGATTTAAACTATTCCTGGCTCCACAAAGTCTGCTCTTCACTTTTTCCCTTAGAACTGCTCTATCTCTCAAATTAAACACCATATTCTCATTCTAAGGCCCCTCACTGGTCCAAATAATTGTACAAGTTAGCACTAATAAACCATAAGCACTACTTACTCTTATACTCTCTATGATTACCTTGTCCCCTATTAGTCCATTTTAATTCAGTTCCCTATATTACTCTAGCATGTCCAAAGGTCAGTCAATGGTTTCCACTCTAGTCCAGCTGGTGAATCTGGGAATTTTGAGGCAATGTTACAACTGCCTCATGTACACGGACAACCCTCTCCTCCTCCAAACAGGTTCAAATATATGTGAGAGATGCAACCATATAGCCAAACTGGAGGCTGAGCTCTCTCATCTCAAAACTGGTGTAACCAGTCAGGAGGAGAAGGTAACCTCACACAACACAATTCCAGTATCACATAGTCCCACCACAACAGCGAACCAAACACATAAAAACACAAAAACATACTCGGAGGCTCTAAATAAAAATCTACCTAAGCAACAGAGACCTCCAAAGCAGACATCCAAGCAAACGCTACCCCAAAACAAAACACGTACAACACATAGCACACAAAGTCAGTGTGCCAAGCAGTCACAGCCCTTAAGGCTGAATAACACACCTGATACTCTTGTAATAGGTGACTCTATTGTCAGACACACTGATGTCCCGCTCACCAGGCTGAATAAAGAGAAGGTCACAGTGAGCTGCCTGTCGGGAGCTAGAATCCTCCACATAACGCAAGCACTCAGGTCACTCCAAAGCAAATACAAATATGACTCAGTCATTGTACATGCTGGCGTGAATGACCTGAGACGTACCTCCCTCGACTACATGAAAAGAGACATAGAGGAGCTCTCTGATCATGTAGCCTAGGCCGGTATGACCCTGACCTTGAGCAGCATCTTACCCTCACCTAGAATGATGCCACAGTATAAAGACAAAATGATCGATTTTAACAATTGGCTAAAATTCTGGTGTCATTCAAAGGGGATCCAGTGTCTGTCAGCCTGGGATGACATGCTCGACAAGCCACGTTGCTTCGCTAGGGACGGCTTGCAGCTGTCACCCCTGGGCTTTCGGATATTGGCAAAGGCTCTTGCCACCCCCATAGTGCCTTTTTTAGGCAAGGCTCAAAAATCAAACCCACCTCCATAGACAGCACAAGGAACAAGAAACTAAGGGTAATGCTGCTAAATGCCAGAAGTCTTAACCTCAAGATGCATGCACTCGAAGCGCTCCTCAGTATGGAGAACATCGATATCTGTGCAGTGACAGAAACCTGGTTCAAGGCTCCAGAGAGCACCCCAGCACTATCAGGTTATACCTCATATCTTGCTTTTCGGCCCCAAAACCCGGACCGAACCACAAAAGGAGGGGGAGTTTCCACATTTATCAAGGATATCCACACCTCCAGGTTAGTGGCATTGCACAAAGTATCAGAGACCATCCATGTGCAACTGACAGTGGGCAAGACTACTTTTCAGTTTATAGCATCCTACAGACCACCCTCTTAAAGTCAGGAATTCCACTCGGCTTTCCTGAAAACATTGGAGAACATGAAAATCTCCCCGAACACCATCATATTGGGCGACTTCAACTACCCAAACATAGACTGGGAGCATTACTCAAGCCCCAGCACCTTAGCCCAAAGGTTCCTGGAATTTATAAACTCAAATGCTATGGAACAACTAGTCACCATTCCCACAAGAAGGTAAAACATACTAGACCTGATCATTACCAACATGGGGACTCTATGCTCCATACCAGAAGTATATCCCTCATTGGTAAGATCAGACCATAAATTAATTTCACTGGATATCCACATCCCGACCCCACCCCCAGCCCAGAAAACCACAGTGAAAAACTTCTCAAAAGCGAACTTCTCACTTCTCAAAACTGAAGTAGAATCCTTCAAGGCCCCAGGGCCAGTGGAAACTACGGCCCAAACTGCAGAATCCTATATAAACGCATTCTACGGACATCTCCAGGAATGCATGGATCATGATATCCCTAACAAAATCAAGACCCAATCACCCAAAGGCAGGCGTCCAGTCTGGTGGACCCCAGCCATAAATAAGCTGTACAACAGAAGGAGGAAGCTACTACATGATAGAGCAAAATCCCTAAAAGGGAAGGCATCTCTGATCAGTACTAGCAAAAAATTACGATCCCTCATAAAATCCTCCAAGGCCAGCTTCGAGAGAAAAATTGCACAGGATACAAAAGACAATCATAAGGCTTTTTTCAGTTATGTTAGGAACCTGGGATGCAACTCCCAGACTTGTTCTGAGTTGATTCTAAATGACAAAAAATACACTGAACCCACAGACATCGCCAATATCCTGGCAGACAGGTTCAGTGCAAACTTGTCCACCCCCCCCCAAAGAGCAAGTATCTATCCCGGCAGAGTGCAGCCTCCCAAACATCTCTGATGCTCAGGTGAAGGCCCCCCTCTCCAAAGCAAAAACACTGCTTCCATGGGACCAGATGGCGTCCTACATGAACTCCAAGAAGAACTAATCCCTCAAGTAAAACTGCTGTACAATCTCAGCCTCACTACAGGATATGTGCCCAAAGAATGGCGTACAGCAACAGTGGTCCCACTCCACAAAGGTGGCGCCTCTGCAGACCCTGGAAACTATCACCCCATAAGCCTGACTAGCCTAGTCTGCAAAGCTATGGAGAGGATCATCATGGAACTCATAAACAAAGACATTGGGGACCTACAGACACTAGATCCTACCCAATTTGGCTTCGTCAAGGGCAGATCCTGCCTTTGGAACCTGGTCGACTTCTTCAAAACAGTCACCAAGGCCATAGATGAAGGGAAGGTAGTCCACACAGCCTATCTGGACCTCGCAAAGGCATTTGACACAATACCCCACTTGGGCATCATAGATAAGCTATCCAGCCTAAATATAAACCCCTATGTCACAAGATGGGTCGCAAACTGGCTCAAAGACAGAACCCACAGAGTCAGAGTTGCTGGAGCCATGTCAGACTCGAAACTGGTCACAAGTGGCATCCCACAAGGTTCTGTCCTGGGACCTCTGTTGTTCGGTATTTACTTTTCTGAGGTACAGGCCAACGTGGGAGGACTATGGCTCACCAAGTTCACAGATGACTGCAAACTGGGCGCCATAATTGACTCTCCAGCTGACACAAACATCCTTCAAAAGGTCTCAGAGATGGATAACTGGTGCCAGAGCCATGGTCTAAAGCTAAATGCCAAAAAGTGTATAGTCATACCCTTTGGCAAAAACAATGTGCCCACAAATTACCACATAGGTGGTAACCCATTAAGTACAGAGAAAGTAATTAGGGATCTGGGGACCCAAGTTGATAGCAACCACTCCTTTGACAACCACATTGCCAAAGTGGTTAGAAAGACCTTCTACATAGCCCACCTCAACATGAAAGGATTCACATCTAGATCAAGAGAGGTAATCGTGCCCCTTTATTCATACCTCATCAGGCCCATCATAGAATACAATGCCCCCTTTGGGATCTACCTTACCCGACACCTGCAGCAATTAGAAAGACCCCAAAAGTACCTCACCAAGAGGATCAAGGGACTCAAACAGATGTCATATGCTGCTCGGTTAAAAAAAACTCCAGCTCTACTCAGTTGCATACCGCCTACTTAGAGGCAATCTATGCCTGACATATAAAGCTATGTCCAACCCAGAATTAATGGACATGCTGCACCTCAGTAAATCAAAATCCCTTAGAGCCACGTGCTCGAGGGACTTGAACCTCAGCACAGAAATAAATAGAACATGCTGGAGGGACAGATTCATAACCCAGAGGCTCCCTTCGCTCTGGAATAGAATTCCAATTCATGTTAGGCAGAGCACCTCACTGACTCTCTTCAAGAAGAATCTTGATAAGTGGATGGGGGATCATAGGTTTGTCCCGGGGATTACTTCCGTGTCACTATTAGACAGAGGCTCAGTAAACTAAACTTTAAAAAGGGCACAGTGTACTCAAATCAAGGGGTGGCATAAGCCAAACACAATCGGGCTAGGCTTATAAATGCCCCAGGGCAGATAGCCTAGTATGAACCTATGAATGATAACATCTACTGGTAAACCAATTAACCATGCACAATTTATTTTAGATTTGTTAGACTATTCAGTTACCTCAGAAAGTAGCTATTTGCAAGTGCATAGCTCATACCAAGCAACAGGATAGAATTTCAAAAGGTAATGCGAGAGCTGATACAGCTGCAAAACAGGCAGCTTCAGAAGTCTCTCTTTTGAGTGAAGAATTACCACCTTCTGAGATTTTAGATTTAGAAATGTTAAAAACAATGCAGACACTTACTACAAATGTAGAGAAACAAAAGTGGATAAAAAGAGGAGCAATCTTTGAAAAGGGACTGTACATCTTCAAGGAAAAGAAACCAATCTTACCATCTAACTTGTTTAGATATGCAGCTTTGTTGAGCAATGGGCAGAGCCATGTCTCAACAGGGGGGATGGTACAATTAGTGAATCGAGTGTTTACGACGTACGGATTTATTAATTATACAAAAAAATTTTGTGCAGCATGCCATGTTTGTAACAAGCATCATGCACAGGGAGCATTGAAACCTAAGCAAGGGAGTTTTCCTACACCACCGTATCCGTTTCATACTATTTGTATGGATTTTATTGAACTATACAAATGCGAAAATAAGAAGTACTGCCTTGTCATTATAGACATGTTTTCCAAATGGGTGGAAGCTTTCCCAACTAAAAAAACAGATGCAGCTACTGTTGCAAAAGTCCTTGTAAAGAAATTATGCCTAGATTTGGCATACCGGAAAAGATTTACAGTGACAATGGCACGCATTTTGTAAACCAAACAATACAACAACTTAGTCGCTATTTTGGGATATCATTGAAAAATCACTGCGCATACCACCCCCAATCTGCAGGATTAGTAGAGAGGCATAATGGGGTGTTGAAGAGTAGACTTAGGAAATTGATTAGTGAGACACAAAAGAACTGGGTGCACTGTTTACCTCTGGCACTGTTGAGCATGAGAACTGTTCCAAATGCAAAAGGATTAACTCCTTTTGAGGTTTTGTTTGGGAGGGCATATTATACACCTCAATGGAAACCTCTCATGTCTGCAGAGCAGGAGGCTGACAGTTCACTTGCAGGGTATATGAGGCGATTTTTGAATAACAAACTTTTGCAGTTAAATTCTGTTTCAGATAAAGAGCAACCGAAATTGGAACTAGCAGTAGCCCCAGGTACTTGGATCTGGGTGAAGGTGGTGAAGAAAAAGAACTGGAGTTCTCTGAAGTGGGAAGGGCCATACCAGGTACTACTGTCGACACCCACTGCAGTCAAGATTGCGGAGCGAGCATCCTGGATTCATTTGACACACTGTAAACTGGTTAAGAACTTTGAACTGGACAAAAACCTTGTTACTGTTGTACAACGAGAGCAAATTGACCAGGTATAGAGTAAACAGGGATGCAGAAGAACCTCAGAAAACTTGCATGATTATTCTGGTAGCTATACTAATAACATTGTTCTTTTTGTTGTGGCCTTTCCTTTTTCCTGCCACAAAAATTGAACTGATTAAGCGAGATGAACCAAACATAGACTGGCATCCGTACTTTAACACTTATCAGGCAATTACACGTGTGTATGCTGAGACTTTTAATGTTTCGAACTGCTGGATCTGCACAGCCATACCAACAGCATATGGGGGGTTATTGATGTCTGCTATCCCCCTAGGGGTCAATGAGACCTGGGAAAATCTGTTTTTTGACACAGTATCTATTAAAGCATATGATAAAGTAGCACTGTATTTGCCTGTGACACAAAAGGGAATTGTATGTTTTTACAAGAACGGTACAGTACAAGTGGGTTAGAGCAAGTGTAATGTGACTGTACAATATAAATGTTATACAAAAGAAAACAGTCAGGATGAATCTTGTAATACAGATTATAACTCATTTCTTAAATCCATGCACAAGACTCTTGATCAGGTGCAACGTAATCCTGTACTTTTTAAACAGTTATCTGTAATAGATAGGAAAATGTTTCATGCAGGGCAGTCATTTTGTAACAAAGTAACTACAAAAGTAGAAGATTGTTATTTTGTGTGTGGTAAGAAAGCATATAAATGGTTACCTGAGAATTTGTCCGGCAGTTGTTTTTTGGGGTACCTGGTCCCGGCCATATGACACACTGCAGTCTTGCCTCAGGGAAATATTCGGAATACCCGAGATGTGGCCAAGAAAGCTGTTAAAAAACCTGAAAATCCAATGGGACAGATCGAGGCGGGCTGGAAAGACCATTATACTATTGGTACCAAACTGACGCACATGGACCTGAGTGATGCTGTTATATCGTGGGCAGGCATATTGCCTGCATATGGCGCAGTGAAATCGATTTCGGAACTGTAAAAACTGTCTAAACTTCTCGAAGTAATGAGTAATGCAACTTTTTCTGCTCTTGAACTGATAACTGATGAACTGAATGCTATGAGAACTGTAGAGCTCCAGAACCGAATGGCTCTTGACTTCACCCTAGCGGCGAGGGGTGATACATGCGCTTTAATAAAAGAAGAATGCTGTGCATTTATACCAGATCATCAGCACGAGATTAATGACCACCTTGAGGTGATTCAGCAAGTGTCGGCCATGACCAGACCAGGCCCAAACCCTCTGAAGGACTTTTTCCAGAATTTATTTGGGGGGTGGGGTTCCATCCTAATGAACATTTTGATTGCCATTGGTGTGGGTTACTCCTAATAGGAGTTTGTGTTTGTTGTGGAATCCCCTGCATGATAAAAATGAATCAAAGAATTTATAGACATATCAGTTTCTGACTATGTATCAGAGTACTGAATTTGAAGAGCTGCTAGAATGTGAAACACTTTCATAAAGTTTAAACTGAATGACTTTCTTAACTGCAAATTCTGAATGGAAGAGGTTAGGAAAAGAAGTAAACTGTTTATTCTTTTTGAAAATAAAATTAAAAAGTATTAACAGGGGGGAGATGTCAGAAAAATATGTATTAATGTGTGTATGCTTAATGCTAATTAGAAGCTAAATGGTTTAACACGTTTTTCATTCTATTTTATATGCACTGTTTTATATATAAAATGAGTTTCATATGAGACTGAAAAGATGCTTTTTGAAACTGCAGTGTGCTTTCTGAAACTTGCAAGATGCCCTCTGACCTAGTAATTGCTAGCACAGCAATATTCGTGTTTATGCCTTTTGGAAATGCACTTGAGAAGCAGGTGCTTATCTGCTAGGTCAGGAAGAGAATGAATGAACAATGTAATGTCCTGTAAATGTAATGATTCTAAACAATCAGCTCTGTTCGAAGCATGAGAACATATGCAGCTGCAGTAGCTTAGAGATAGTGTAGACAAAGGATTATTAGAGAAATGAACTGCTAGCTTTGTGCTTAAATTAGCCATAGTACATTGAATGGTAACATTGCATGTATCTAACCGGTGGTAACCAAGGCCATGTTTTCCTAAGGAAGTTTCTCACAAAAATTGATAAATCAGCAGAAATCCATGAGACTAATTGTTAATAAGTGATGATGAAAAGACTTGTGATTTGTTACGTCAGCTTGGTAGGCAATGTCTTATTATAAAGCATATAAAAATGAAAGTATTTCCTGTTTCTAGTTAGACAAACTCTGTAATAGCACGTTTTTGTCTCCTTGCTGCAAGATTAAAGTGCCTTAACCTGAACCTACCGTGTTTTGATCATTTTTAAAGTATCTTTTTCCTTTGACAATAAGATTTTCTGGTACTGGGCCTCCTGGCCTCCAAGATAACATCCATTACAGCTTTGGAGAGTGGAGTGTTCTGACTGGCTACATTATCCACCATGCTGCCATATTTAAGGTACTGATGTGGCTATGCAGGATCTGATTGTTTTGTTGAGTCAGTAAGAGAAGTTTGAGACAATGTCCAGGCTGGACCTTGAGACAAGCTCTTTAGGATTTGGTACCAGTGCTGGCGAGGCCAGTCTGGGGCAATCAGTATCACTTTTGGCTTCTCTTGTCTGACCTTTAGGAGTACCTTGGGGAGGAGAGGCAGTGGAGGAAAGGCATATGCTGCTAGATTTTTCCAGCTAAAGGATAGGGCATCCACTTTCCATGCTTGCTTGTGATAAATCCTTGTGCAGAATTTCTGTAGATGGCAGTTGTGAGGGGAGGCAAATAGATCTATGTCTGGGCATCCCCATTTCCTTGTTGTCATGCTGAAGACTTGTGGATCCAGTTTCCACTTGTGGGGATCCATGAGGTTTCTGCTTAGTTCGTCTGCCAGAGTATTTATTTTTCCTGGCAGGAATTGTGCTTGCAGGTGAACTTGATAAGTCAATGCTGTGTCCCACAAAGTCATGGCTTGTCTGCAGAGGGGGTAGGAATGTGTGCCTCCCTGCTTGTTTATGTACCACATGACTGTAGTATTGTCCATCTTTATCAGTAGTTGCCCTGGATGAAGTAGATCCTTGAAAGCTGTCAGGGCATTCTGACCAGCTAGCATCTCTTTTTGACTGATATGAAGATGCATCTGGCTTGCGGGCCATGTGCCCTGAATACATTTTCCTGCCATACGGGCCCCCCAGGCGTAATCTGATGCATCCGTTGTTATTGTCTGCCTGGCTGTGGGTAAAGTGAATGGCTGTCCCTTGTTGTGGTGACAGGCCTGTGCCCACCATCGAAACTCCTGTTGCAGGCAGAGAATGAGGGTAATTAATGTTTCTAGGCTGTGGCGATGTTGAGTCCAAACACTTTTTAGATACCATTGTAGTTTCCTCATATGCAGTCTGGCATATGGAATTAGCAGAATGCAGGATGCCATGAAGCCCAAAGCCTGCAGAATTTTTCTTGCAGATAACTGGGTCTTTGTTGCCAACATTTTGAAGTAAGAACTCAGCTGTTTTTATTTGTCTGGCGTGATAAGCCATCTGGGCTGTTGTATTTAAGCATGCACCCAGGAATATTATCTCTTGAGAGGGTACTAGTTTTGATCTCTTTTCATTTACTGTGTACCCTAGGCAAATTAGTAATCTTTTACAAATGCCAGGTGCTGTAGTAGAATGTCTTTGTTCTCTGCTTGAATACGGCAGTCGTCCAAGTAAGGATATATTTGAATTCCTCTTTGTCTGCAAAATGCAATTACTGGTGCCAGGCATTTGATGAAGACCCTGGGCGCAGTAGATAAGCCAAAGGGCAGTGCAGAGAACTGGTAGTGCATTGAGCCAGCTATGAATCTGAGGTATCTTCTGCAAGACTGTCTGACTGGGACATGCAGGTATGCCTCTTTTAGGTTCAAAGTAACGAGCCAAGCCTTCTTGCCCAGCATGGGCAGTAGCTGCTGCAGTCAGCATTTTGAATTTTGGAACGTCCAGAAATGTGTTTAGAATAGACAGATCCAGTATTGGTCTCCAGGCTTTGTCCTTTCTGGGCACCAGGAAAAGTCTCGAGTAAAATCCTTGTCCCTGCTCTTGTTGTGGTATTTGCTGAATGGCCCTCATGTCCATGAGGGATGAAACTTGCTTTTGTGCCTCTGCCCATTGATTGTGTGGCAGGTCTGGCATACCTTTTGTCCTTGGCAGGGTGTGAAAGTGGAACCTGTAGCCCTGAGACGCTATGTTCAAAACCCATTTGTCCTGGGTAATCGTGCCAATTTGGTGAAAAAAGGGCTAGTTTTCCCCCTAAGGGGGCTGCCAAAAGATAAGTGCTTGGTTCTGGCAGAGGAAAGTCATTGGGACTGTTTCCTGTATGGTTGTGATTTGTCCTTTCCGCTTTTGGAGGTAGAAGCACCCCATTAATTAGGCCTGTATGAGCCTTGGGGCTGGGATCTGCCTCTGGGGCATCTGTATCTGCCTCTTTGTGGCCTGTCTGACACTGGAAAGGACCAATTATTTGTAGGCCAGTTCCTGCTATATCTGGGTAGCTGTACCTGTAGGAAATCCTTAACTGTCTGCATGGATTTCGCTTTATCCTCCATTTTCTTCAACACCTCTTCTGCCTTAACACCAAACAAAGTATCATGCTGTAATGGAGCATCCAATAATTTTGCTTTAACATGATCAGGCAGATTCTGTTCCTTTAGCCAAGCATGCCTTCTAATGACAGAACCGTGACAGCGGCCCTGCAAGAGGCCTCCAGTGAATCAAAACCACATTGCAAAGTATGCTTTCCCACTTATTCAGCTGCATGCAATAAATCCTGCATTTCCTTGTTATTAGAACATTCAGAATTTGTCAACATTTTCTGTTTAAGCAGTGACATTAAGTATTGCTGATATTTAAGCATATGAAACTGACAATTTAAAGCCCTTACAGCCAAGGTAGCAGAAGTGTAAACTTTTTTCCCCCATCTGTCCAGTACCCTAGAATCCCTATCAGAGGGAACAGGGTTTTTTGCTGTGAAAGCCTTGACCCCTTTGGGACCCTGAGATATAGTTTCTGGGTCAGCAGCAGGGTTTTTATATAGAAATTTATGAGAGTCTGGAACCCTGTAGTATCTGTCTGGCTTAGCAGGTGCAGGGGGTAAAGAGTCAGCAGACAGGCCAGATTCTGAAAATACATCATCTACAATGTCTAGAACAGGTCCAAATACAAGAGGTCTGTGCTGAGGTAGTAAAAGAAAATCTCTGAGCCTTTTCTTAGATTCTGAATAATCTTGGCTCTCCCAGTGAAAATGCTCCCTCACGGTATGCAGGGTTTCCCCAAAAGAATAATCCTCAGGAGAGGCTGAAGGAATAGATTATTCAGCATCAGAATCCTCATAGGGAGGAAAAGAATATCCCTGTTCAGAAGAGGAGTCAGAGGAAATTGAAACTTGATCAGAAGAGTCATATTATGTCTCTTGCCTAGGCCTCTTATCAGGAGGGGGATGGGAACCCCTGATCAAAGTAATTAGGTCTTCGGCCATTTTAAGCATCTGTTTCTTAGGCATGGAAGTCTGTCCAGGAGAATGCTGTACTTGTTTCTTTATCTTTAGAGCTGTTTTAGTCTTTGAAGCTGAGGTAGGCTTGACATATAATTGTGTAGGTCTGAAAACACCCTCAGAAGCCGATGCCTGCTCAGCGGCTCCAGACCCATCTCAGGGAATAGTTTCTGAGGGTCCAATACCTTGAGTATCCAGAGGCCTAGTTGGCTTCACGTGGGAGTCGGTAGCGGCCTGTGGCTCTGAGGTAGTGGGCGTCAGGGGCTGCAAATGTGCCTCACTGAGAACCAGCAAACCAGCGACTGGCCTAGCGGGGGCCTCGTCGTCGGTTTTGGACCTCGGATGCCTGTCCTTTTCCTTGCGCTTTTTATAAACTCTGGTCATCGGCTGTTCCGACGGCATTATATAATTAAACCTTCAGCCAAAGCAATGAAAGGCAAAATTGTACTGACGCTTAATAGTGCGTTGGTTAAATCTAGCACAAAACCAACAGCTAGCAACATCATGATCAGGGCCTAGGCAAGGAATACAGTAAGAATGAAAATCTTTATGAGGTATTTGCTTCCCACAAGAAATACAATTGTTAACTTTTTCTGACATCGGTCTGGAGCAAGAAAAAAATTTCCCCAATGGGGTACTTAGCTTTAATGAAGACTTCGGATCTGAAATTTGATTTTGAAACTCTCAGGAGTTGGCCGACTGGCACTTGCAAACTGCTTTTGCTTCGGGCACCGCGTGACAAGAAAGACTGACGAAAATGGCGTTGGCTGCATCTTTCATAGCCCTGGCGCACTGACATCAGGATGAGGTGACAGCAACCGATGCCAGACCAGGAGTTTGGAATTCAAGCCGACTGCGGGTAGCCCGCCAGCAGGATAACCCAAGAGTAATGACTGCAACAGTGAAACACGATGAACATCTTGTTTCTAGCAATCCAGTTTTGTGCTATATATAATTTTAGGTTCATAGGTAAGTACTAAGCTAGCAGTCCTTGTGGGCCATTTTAAGCCCAGCCAATTTCCCCCCTTAGTGAGGCTCAAACTCTCATCTTATCTGAGAGGTAAGCACCTTAACCATTGTGCCAGTTATTCATTTTCTAGCATAAACAATGCTATTAAAACATAAAAATCTGTCTTGGATAACTTTATTGGTGGAATATGAAGTAAAGCAAATTCCCCAGAAGACTGTACATTTTTTCATATGCCTTTTTTTCTAGTCTGACTTTTAATGATGACCAAAATTGATGTGTGCATTTAGAATACCATAAAATGTGCAATAAATCTTCATTAGGAAAGCTGCAGGCTACACCTGTTGCTGCTCTATTAGGAAATATTTAAATAGTTTAGCTGGGGTCATAGATGTGCTGTTAAGGATCATAAATTGTGAATAAAATAGTTTTTTGAGAGGGATGTATTTTAAGTTCAGGTTGATACAGTCTTTAATTTGGTTTAATGTAATGTCTGGGTTAAGATTTAGCCAATAAGTAAAAAAAGGGGAATTTTCATATTTAATGCTAGAGGCATACGTGAATGGTGCGTGCCTTCGTTGAATGTTGTACGTCAGGGCTGGTAACCAGGTATGTAAAAATCCACTACCAATCATTAGCGGACCGGAGTTCCGCTGTGGCGACCCCTAACCGGGAAAAGCCGAAAGACACAAGACAATGCTAGAATCAGTTTATGGATGTTAGAAATAGGATTTTAAGAGGTTAAATATTTCCATATCATTTTGCAAAAGTTTAATTCATTGATGTTGTTATGTATGTCAGTTAATGTTGCATAAAATAAGAAATATTCAAGATAAGTATGTACATCTTTGGTGAATTACTGGAAATGTATAATTTTTCTGAGAATATGCTATGGATTACGCAATTAACAGTTATTAATTTTATAGTTTAGGTTTAAAGATAGTGGAGGTAAGACAATTGAGGAGTTTTAGAGTACTTATTAATGTTTGTTCAATATTCTATCAACAGGAAATGTACGTAATTTCTTATTTGAGAATGACATGAGCATTTGCTTACAATGATAGCTTTATATGTGATACTACCAGAACTTAACCCAACTAGGACACCATGTGTTTTGTTTTGGTTGAAAGTTAATTATTCTCATTCTACTGGTATTGGACTTCCAAGATGGCTGCACATTATGTAACAGCTTAACTGTAACTCTCCGTGTGAAAACAGAAACTCAACCTAGAGGGCCAGTAGATGTTTGTGGCTATGGGTAAATTTCAGTAACTGGCTAGTAAGTGTACTGCCTGGATGCCAGGAAAAAAAGAAATACAGAGCACCTGGAACAAAAATAGCTACAAAAAGTAAGGAAGAAACACTGACTGGGGAAAGCTGCAGCTGTTCAGCAAAAGCAATTCAACCACCAGACATGACTTCCAGTAACCAGCAGGAACATATAAGACAGCTGCACACAGCCCTGGATAAAATAAATGAAACACTGATGGAGTACATCAACACAAACAAAAGTCTGGAAAAATGGAAGAAGCTCTAAACAGATATTCAGATAAGGTGATAAAGCTGAAAATAAAAACAGAGGCTGAGATGAAGAAAAAGATGAGGAGAGAGCATGGAGGGAAAACCTGAGATTTTCAGCTATACCATAGATGCTGGAAGGAACAGACTGCATTGATTTTATGACAGCACAAATAAGCAGCTGGATTGGTATTCCACAGCAGTTATTAGTTGAAAGGGCACATCTTGTGTATGTACCAAACCTGGCTATGAGAAAACAACACAGTCCTTTAATAGTAAAGAAGCAATCCTACCAGCAGGAGGAGTTGGTTTTGACAAAACTGTGGTAAAAGGGCAAAATACTAAAAGTAGGAGAAAGCAGTGTGTTCATGGAGAATGATTACTCATTGTACGCCAGGCATAAGAAGAGTAAATTCATTCCATTATTCAGAGAATGTTGAGACATAGGTGTGAGATTCAAACTGCTGTACCCATCTGTCTTTAAGGTATTCTTCCCTGGAGGGACAAAGTCATTTTTGATGAAGTAAATGCTACAAAGGAAATACAAAAGTTTGTCCAAGAAAAAGTGAGCTGTAAAAAGTACAGTTTTGTACCTACCATAAATGTAGATGTTCGAGTGTTCATACTGCTGCAGTCATTACACTTGGGTTATCCTGCCGTCAGGCAGTCCCGCAGTCGGCCAGAGTTCCAAAGTCTTGGTCTGGCATCGGCTGCTGTTGCTTCTTCCCTGACGTCAGTGCGCCAGGGGTATATAAGATGCATCTGACGCCATTTTCTTCAGTTTTTCTTGCCTAAGATGTCAGGTGCCCCCAAGTAGGTAGGCAATACATATTGCTAATAAAACATATATATAAAAAGAAAACAATACCTTCAGTTACAAGCAAATACACCACAAAGGTGGTATAGGATAGAAAGGTATAGATAAGTCCAGCTAGGACAGAGGGGATGGAGGGGGGTAACCTGGACTGCAGCAGTGTGAACACTCGAACATCTACATTTATGGTAGGTACAAAACTGTACTATGTTCATCGTGTTACACTGCTGCAGACATTACACTTGGGTAGAATCCCAAAGCTGAGGTTGGGTGGCTGGTCTATAAAGAGTTAGGTTTGGCTATGAGGCCCTGCAGAACTGCAGTGGCAAATCCTGTTCTGGATTTAGAGTAAAGAGGCAAGTGGTAATAATTGGTAAAGGTGTGCACTGAACTCCAAGTTGCAGCCTCCAAAATTTCCTTGGTTGGTACTCCTCTGAGAAAGGCTGTTGAGGTGGCTGTTGCTCTGGTAGAATGTGGCCTAATGTTATTAGGGACAGATTTCCCATGCTGTGTGTAGCAGTAACAAATACAGTGTCCTATCCATTTGGAGATAGTCTGCTTTGAAATAGCCTTGCCCTGTGATTCTGCAGCATATGCTACAAACAGTTGCTCAGTTTTCCTGAAAGCTTTTGTTTTGTCCAAGTAGAAGTGTAGCTGCCTGTGTATGTCCAAAGAGTGCAGAAGTTTCTCCCCTTTATTCTGGGGGTTTGGATAAAAAGATGGCAAATGGATGGTTTGGTTAAGAGCCACACTAGATACCACCTTTGGCATAAAGGTAAGGTTTGTCCTTAAAGAAACCCTATCCTGATAAAAAATGATAAAAGGTTCCACTGCCATTAATGCCTGTAGCTCTGAGACTCTTCGTGCTGAAGTTACTGCCAGGAGAAGAGCTGTTTTCCATGATAAAAATTTTAGATCGGCTGTATTGGCTGGCTCAAAAGGTGGCAGGGTCAGTTTTTCCAAAACAAAATTGAGGTCCCAAGTTGGTGTTGGTGCTCTCCGGGGTGGTCTTATGTTTTTAGCCCCTCTGAGGTACTGCTTTAGCAAGGTATGAGAGAATAAAGGAGGATCCGTGTTGTAATGTGCTGAAATGGCAGAGGCGTGGATCTTAATTGATAGAATGATAGGCCTTTGTCCAGCATCTCAGTTAAGTATTGCAAAATCTGAGGAATGTTTGGGACAAGAGGGTCAAGGTTTTGAGCCTGGTTCCAGGCGCAGAATCTCTTCCATTTTTCTGAGTAAGATTTCCTGGAGCTAGGCCTCTTGGCCTCCAAAATGACATCCATAACAGCTTTAGAGAGAGGTGTTGCCTGTTTGACTAATAAATCTGCCATGCAGCCAGGTTAAGGGTTTTGAGCTGAGCGTGCAGGATCTGATTGTTTTGTTGAGTCAGAAGGTGTGGAAATTGAGGCAAAATCCATGGTGGGCCTTGAGCTAAGTTCTTTAAGATTGGGTACCAGTGCTGGCGTGGCCAGTCTGGAGCAATCAGGATCATCTGTGGTTTTTCTTGTCTGGCTTTTAGGAGTACCTTCGAAAGGAGAGGCAGTGGTGGGAAGGCATAAATTTTTAGGCTTTTCCAGCTGAACGAGAGAGCATCCACTTTCCATGCTTGTGTGTGATAAGTCCTTGTGCAGAATTTTTGTAGTTGGCAATTCAGTGGGGAGGCAAAAAGATCTATGTCTGGGCATTCCCATTTTTGTGTTACCATGCTGAAGATTTGTGGATTCAGTTTCCATTCGTGAGGGTCCATGATATTTCTGCTTAGATCGTCTGCCAGACTATGTTTCTTTCCTGGCAGGAATTGTGCTCGCAGATGAACTTGATAAGTTAGAGCTGTGTTCCACAAGGTCATGGCTTGCCTGCATAGGGGGTAAGAATGAGTGCCCCCTTGCTTGTTTATGTACCACATTACTGTGGTGTTGTCTGTCTTTAATAATAAATGTCCTGGATGCAGAAGGTCCTTGAAAGCTGTTAGGGCATTTTGAACAGCCAACATCTCTTTTTGATTGATGTGAAGATGCATTTGGTCTGTGGTCCACTTGCCCTGAATACATTTTCCTGCCATGTGTGCTCCCCAGGCGTAGTCCAAAGCATCTGTTGTTGGTGTCTGCCTGGCTGTGGGTAGAGTGAAAGGCTGACCCTTGTTGAGGTGACATGCTTGTGCCCACCATCGAAACTCCTGTTGTAGGCAAGGAATTATTGGTATTACTGCTTCTAAGCTGTGAGAGTGCTGAGTCCAAACACTTTTTAGGTAACATTGTAATTTCCTCATATGCAGTCCGGCATATGGAATTAGTAGTATGCAGGATGCCATGAATCTCAGGGCCTGCAGAATTTTTCTTGCAGGGAGATGGGACTTTTTTGCCATTAGTTGAAAATATTGAGTCAGTTGTCCTTGTTTGTCTGGCGTGAGATAAGCCATCTGGACCGTTGTATTTAGGCTGGCACCCAGGAATATTATCTGTTGTGAGGGCACTAGTTTTGACTTCTTTTCGTTTACTGTGTACCCTAGAGAAATTAGCAACCTTTTTACAAACGCCAGATGCTTTAGAAGAATGTCCTTTGTCTCTGCTTGAATGAGGCAGTCGTCCAGGTATGGATATATTTGAATTCCTTTTTGTCTGCAAAATGCAATAACTGGTGCCAGGCACGTTGTAAAGACCCTGGGTGCAGTAGATAAGCCAAAGGGCAGTGCAGAGAATTGGTAGTGCATTGTACCAGCTTTGAATCTGAAGTATCTTCTGCAATTTTGTCTGATAGGGACATGCAGGTATGCCTCTTTGAGGTCCAGAGTAACAAGCCAAGCCTTCTTGCCCAGCATGGGAAGAAGCTGCTGTAGTATCAACATTTTGAATTTCGGAACCTCCAGGTAAGTATTTAGAGTTGAAAGGTCTAGAATGGGTCTACAGGCTTTGTCCTTTCTGGGGACCTGGACGAGTCTTGAGTAAAATCCTTGTCCTTGTTCCTGCTGTGGTACTTTTTGAATAACTCTCATGTCCATGAGGGCTGATATCTGTTTTTGAGCCTCTGCCCATTGATTTTGTGGCAGGTTTGGCATTCCTTTTAGCCTTGGTAAAGTGTGAAAGTGGAACCTGTAACCTTGAGACACAATATTCAGAACCATTTGTCCTGGGTGATTGTTTGCCAATTTTGATAAAAAGTGCTAGTTTTCCCCCTAAGGGTGCTGCCAAAAGGGAAGTGCTTGGCGTCCAAAGGGGGAAGTCATTGGGACTGTTTCCTATATGGTTGAGATTTGTCCTCACCTCCTTTTGAGGTACCCCACTGTCATTGTCTGTTAGAGTCTTGGGGTAGAGCTCTGCCTCTTGGGTGTCTATCTGCCTCTCTTTGGCCTGTCTGACACTGGAAAGGACCAATTCTTTGTAGGCCAATTTCTGCTAAATCAAGGTGGCTGTATCTGTAAGAAATCTTTGACTGTTTGCATAGATTTAGCTTTATCCTCCATTTTCTTTAGCACCTCTTCTGCTTTGACACCAAACAATGTATCATGTTGTAAAGGAGCATCCAATAATTTTGCCTTAACATGATCAGGTAAAACCTGTTCTTTTAACCAAGCATGTCTTCGAATCACAGAACCTGTAACTACAGCTCTACAAGAGGCCTCTAAAGAATCAAAACAACATTGCAGAGTATGTTTTCCCACCTGTTCAACAGCATGCAATAAATCCTGCATTTCTTTATAGTCAGGAGCTTCTGAGCTTGTAAGCATTTTCTGTTTTAACTGAGTCATTAAATATTGTTGGTACTTAAGCATGTGAAACTGGCAATTTAAAGCCCTTACTGCTAAAGTTGCACAAGTGTAAACTTTCTTCCCCCATCTATCCAATGCTCTAGAATCTCTGTCAGAGGGGACTAGATTTTTTGCAATGGAAGCCTTAACCCCTTTGGGACCCTGGGAAATGGTTTCTGGGTCAGCAGAAGGGTTTTTATAAAGAAACTTCTGAGAGTCAGGGACTCTATAGTACCTATCTGGTTTGGCTGGTGCAGGAGGCAAAGAATCAGGAGATAAGCTGGATTCAGAGAACACATCATCCACAATATCTATAACAGGCGGAATAGCAAGGGGCCTGTGCTGAGGCAATAAAAGGAAGTCCCTGAGCCTTTTCTTGGATTCTGAATAATCCTGACTTTCCCAATGGAAATGTTCCCTCATGGTATGTAAAGTTTCCCCAAAAGAGTAATCCTTAGGAGGAGGCTGAAGGGATAGATTCTTCAGCATCAGAGTCCTCATAGGGGGGGTAGAGAGTATCCCTGGTCTGAAGAGGAATCAGAGGAAATGGAAACCTGATCAGAGGAATCATAGTCTGTATCCTGCCTAGGCCTTTAATCAGAAGGGGGATGGGAAACCCTGATTAGAGTAATGAGGTCTTTGGCCATTTTGAGCGTCTGTTTCTTAGGCATGGAGGACTGTCCAGGAGAATGCTGTAGTTGCTTCTTTGTCTTTAATGATGTTTTTGGCTTGGCTGGTGCTTTAATGGTAAGTTGTGAAGGTCTGTAAACACCCTCAGAAGCCGATGCCTACTCAGCGGCTCCAGACCCATCTGAGGGATTAGTTTCTGTAGGCCCAATACCTTGAGTTTCCAGAGGCCTAGTTGTCTCCACATGGGAGTCGGAGGCGGCCTGTGGCTCTGCAGTAGGGGGTGTCAGGGGCTGCGAAAGTGCCTCACTGAGAACCGGTGACTGGCCTAGAAAAGGTTTCATTGTCGGTTTTGGACCTCAGATACCTGTCTTTATCCTTGTCCTTGCGTTTTTTATGAATTGCGGTCATCGGTTGCTCCGATGGCATTGTATAATTGAACCTTCAGCCAAAGTAGTGCAAAACAAAATCAAAATGTCGTTTTATAGTGCGTTTGTTAAATCTGGCACAAAACCGACAACTAGTAACGTCGTGATCAGGGCCTAGGCATGGAATACAGTAAGAGTGGAAGTCCTTATGAGGTATTTGCTTCCCACAAGAAATACAATTATTAACTTTTTCTGACATTGGTCTGAGGCAAGAAAAAAGTTTCCCCAACAGGGTACTTGCTTTATTGAAGACTTTGGATCTGAAATTCGACTTTGAAAATCTCAGGAGTCGGCCGACTGGCATTTCTGAACTGCTTTTGCTTCGGGCATCGTGCGGCAAGAAAGACTGAAGAAAATGGCATTGGATGCATCTTATATACCCCTGGCGCACTGACGTCAGGGAAGAAGTGACAGCAACCGACGCCAGACCAAGACTTTGGAACTCTGGCCAACTGCAGGACCGCCTGACGGCAGGATAAAGTGTAATGACTGCAGCAGTGTAACACGATGAACATCAGAGAGAGGTTCATAGATTAGTACTAGGCTAACTACCCTTGTGGGCCATTTCAAGCCTAGCCCATTACCCCATGTGAGAATCAAACCCTGCACCTTGTGTCTGTAAGGTAAACACCTTAACCATTATGCCATCCTCCCACCCCCTGCTTTTTGTTCTTCTGGTAAATCAAGACCACAGAAAGACTGTACCTATGAAACCTCTTCCACTGTTTCAACAGAAAATGTTGGAGAGAAGGAAGGGGCCATGAGAGTTGACTAAAAGAATCAAAAGTATGTTGGAAATGAAGCAGAGACAGGATTTGGGAGATGGAAATGAACAGTAATAAAACAATAACAATGTGGGATTACAATGTAATATTTGTGAAATATGACAGAACAAGAAAATCTGGAAATACTGGACTTTTTTCAAAATTTTTTAGACTTGTGGGGAAACGTACATGCAGTTAATGTTCAGAAAAATGCTTTGGGGAGGGGAAGACCCTAACTGTAATAAAGAAAACATTTTTTTCTTAATACTATTTTGTGTTGTATGGCTTTCTTTGCACGCTACAATTTTTTCAATTAGTAGTGAAATTGGGATTGTAAATATGTGCTGTTTTTTTTTCCCTTCTTAAAACTGAACAAGAAAGAGAAACGTAGGCACTGCAGTGTAAAAAAGCCTGGAAAAAATAAAAATTAATGTGCTTTTTGTCATTCTTGCATGAGGGAATGACTAGATTAAAGACCTTAGATTGATTTAATAACACGTTTTAAGAGAAATCAAGTAAATGAAAAAGAATATTGAATATTATGAGGCTTCTTTCTAGCAAATGAATGTTATGCTTAGTAGCAATTCTTTATCTGGCCCTCATGTCTCCATGGAAGCAATCTCTACAGAAATTGGCTGCCTGGTTCTCATGTCTCCATAGAGACAATCTGATAAAGAGAAATTGGTTGCAGTCTGGTGGAGCGTGATTGGATGGGGAAAAAGAAAGTGGTTACACAATAGTATTCTCTGAAAACATTCAGGGGCTGTCTCAGCTGGGAGAGCTATAAAGCTAAGAAAAAAACAGCACTTAAAAGCACAGACTGCACCATGCATCTCAACATGAATAACCTTTCTTTTAGTTTAACAAGTCTATGGTTGTGGCTCTCACTTTGGGATATTTGTTCCTTTTAGGAGGGTAAAACTTCAATATTTGAAGACTTATATAGTTGTGTGTGTTAGTATTAAATTAATGGGTTTTAGGGGGTACTGGAGTGTTTTTGAGGGCTTTCAATAAAGCAAAAAAATTCATAAAATGTGGCATAGGCTCAACTCGATATGATAAACAACTATACAAATGTTCAACCTGCCAAACAGTGTATGCATGTAACATAAAAGCTGGAACTAGACATTTAACAAAAAAGGTGTTCTACATAAAAGGTGGTAATAACTTTAATACAATGATGCTTTCTGTAATGTCTTTAAATGTTAATGGTCTCACAGATAAATACAAAAAGAAAGAATAGTGAACTATTAAAAATACAGAGTGCAAATAGCTATGTTACAGGAGACAAACTTGGAAAGTACTGAACACATGTGAATTTGATAAAGAAAGCTTTTCAGGATGGTTATTCAGTGGAATATTTGGGACAAAGGAAACAAGGAGCACCAGCAGATAGAAGAGGATGAAAAAGATAATGGCAGATTTGTAGTGCTAAGTGGCTACCGGCAAGGGAAGAGAATTACATTGGCATACATTTATATTCCACCTAAAACTGCTACAATGGAGCTTAAGAAAATTCTGGGAAAAATCCATTTTCAGCAAGAAATATTACTTATAGATGGGGACTAGAAATTGATTTGCAGCAGTGAAGATGGGTCTGGGGAGCAGAAGGGAAAGTATAACAAAGGAGAGTAGATTTTTGAAGAAATGTATAATATTTGGCATAGAAGATTTGAATTCAGTAATAGGAGTTGAGTGAATTTACATATTCCCAAAGATATAAAAACTGGGATAGCCTAGACAGAATTTACATTTCACAGGGACATCTGCATTTAATTGAAGGTCTTGATACACACCCAGTAACTATTTTAGATCATGTGCCAATGATAACTCAAATAAAAACACAGGGTAATGAAATAGAAATGGCACTCACTTTCCTGTCTGTTGAAAAGAGATGAATGAGTGGGTAGTGGAGATTATTCAGGAGCTATTCGAGAGGATAAAAATTACTTCTGAAAACAATTTTATCCCTCTCCATAGCTTTAAGGTGGAGTTTAAAAATAGGGTGGAAATAAAAGAAAGGGAGCTATGGTTAAGTAGTAACAAGAATTATTTAGATGGCCAGACAAATGTTAAAGTTTTACAGAATAGGGGGGATCTCGCAGAAGAAGAGAATCAGTTGCAGAATGCGAAGCAGAAAATAATGGATTACCTCAACGATATACACGAGTTTAGAAAGATTGCAGTTAAGCAACTGTTTTTTGATAACACTAGAGCACAAGAACTTTTAGCACAACAACTCAGGCAGCAGAAAGTAGAAAGGGCTGTCAGGAAGCTAAGGGAGCCTACAAGGAAGATAACAGATCATGTAGCGGTATTAAAAATATTTCAGAAATTCTGTGAAAGTCTTATAAAGCAGAGAAAATAAAAATCAAGAAAAGTTACAAATGGAAATGTTTACGTAAGAATTAAATATGCCAGGGTTAGAAGTAGATGAGGCTCAATTACTAATGATTAGGATAAGAGTAGAGGAGATAAAAAACAAAATGTGATGTACAACCAATCTACAGGAAAATCCCCATGAATAGATGGTATTCCTGTGGACATTTGAAAGCTAGGAGGGAAAAAAAACTGAAAGATTGGGAAGGTTTTAACAGTACTTTAATAGGAGAAGTACCAACATCCAGGAAGACAGCAAATCAAAAGATGCTTCAACAAAATATTAGTTTAAGGGTGTGCACACTTATACAACCAGCTTATTGTACGTTTTTTATATTTTTTCTCCTAGCAGATTTGTTTTTCCATTGGACTGCATAGGTTACAGGTCACATTAAATGCGGGAAGAGTTTTGAAATGATATATTGTGGTCATTTTTTTTCTATCACAAATACCTGGCATTTTAACAGGGGTGTGTACACATTTTATATCCACTGTAGTTCCCATTCATGAGGATCTGCCCTTGTCAAGTTCAGCTTTTCTGCCACACAATTTTGCTCTGAAAAAATGTAGGATTCCTGCAGAGTGAGAATTTGCTGTGAAGCTATATCCCATGCGAACACTGCTAATCTGCAAAGGGAGTATGAGCTGGTACTCCTTTACTGTTGATGTACCACATGACTGTAGTATTGTTTGTAACAAAAGGAACTGAAGATGATTCAGGGAGTTGAATGCATTTATGTGCTTGCATCTGTTCTTGGTGTCTCACTCACCTTGTACTTTTATCCCTACAGAAACTACTCCATAAGCAAAGTCCGAGAAATCTGTGGTGACTACCTGCTTTGGAACAGTGAGGGAGAAGGGGAAATCCAGAACTAAGGATATTTGCCATCTCCACCAAGTGATTTATTTTGTGACAAACCTCAGCACTGGAATTGGAAAAGACAAAGGATGTTGGTGCTGGGAACAAACAGGCTTCAGATACCACTGTATTTTTTATGTGGGGTCTTGCCAGGGGTATAGTGAGAATCACAGCTGCCATGAGACCCAAAATCCTGCGGTATTTCCTTATTGTGATGAAGTTTGAGTGGAAAACTTTATAGCCATCTATCTATTCCACTCTGGATTCAAAATCTTGAATCTTTTTGGGAAAAGAGGTGTTGCTTTCTTTTACCAGAAACCATATTACCAGCAGGAAGGATAAAAAGTCTAAATAAAACCCTGAGCCAGAGCCAGTAAGCTATTCTTATCTAATGAAATTTGAGTACTTGTAGACACAGGCTTAGTTTTCTTTTTGATAGAAAGAACAATGATGCCAACATTATCAATGGCGACAACAGCACCTCCAGGGATGGGAAAATCCTGGCAAAAATTGGAAAATCTTCCCTGTTCTATCTCCTAGAACCAAAAGTGTCTTTCCCTTTCACATTGAGGAGATCCCAACAGCAACAGGGGATGTGTCTAACCCAAATTCATAATGGCTGTACACCAGAGGGATCTGGGCTAAAAGAGGAGTGGTCTGAGGAACAAATAGCTACTGCAGAGACACCCACATATGGCTGAGGCAAACTGCTAGCCTGCTATGGTGGCAAAGGCTGTTTGCTTAACTTTTTCATTTTGTGGCTGGAAGGATAACCAGCCATTGGAACAGTAGTGTATTCCATGATAAAGCCAAACATGGTGCCTCTTTCCAGGAAAAACAAGCAGCAAATGCCAGTAAAAATTAGAAGTCTTTAAATGCCACTTTTTTCACAAAATAAAGTAAAAAGCACTTTTAACACACTTCGCTGGCCCAACAAATAATTTCTCCACAGAAAAAAATTGTTGTTCAATTACTTTAAGCAACTTTTAATTTGACAATAAAAAAGCACACAGTCACAAATGGGGAAAGCTGTTGGTTCCTCCCACAAAATTTAAATGCAAAATCTGAACTGGGGACAAGATGATCAGACTCCCTTTTAATAAAACAGTCATAAGGGGAAATGTCTCACCATAATTCTTCACAAATACCTTTCCTGCATTCTTTCACCTTTAGACCTTGAGACACAATTATTATTCATATTACATAATGAAAAAAAACTGCAGATATAGGAAACCATGAAGAAATTTGCAAATTATTTCAACTTTGTTGCATTTTTAGCAAATGCTTGTTGGATTTTTATTACATTTCTCCATGGTTTCCAGTATCTGCACTTTGCTTTATTATTGGATACTCTTGTGTCTCTTATGTAGAATTTATGTTTTTCTTATTTGTTGTTAGAATTATATTACACACTTGCCTAAGATTTCCTCAACGTAGAGTCCCCAGCTACCAAAACGTTTCACATAGTACAAGATTATCAATATTACCCTGAATGGAATTGGATACCAAATTCACAGTATTAACTGAAGCAGAAAACAATACTGGGAAAAGGAAACAAATGCCTTCCTTTATTGCAAGAACCACAGACCAATCAAATGATAGCATTATTAACCATAAGCTGAGCCTTAAAAAGGGTTAGGCTGAAGCTATGATCAATCCTCATCAAAGAGGGAGAAAGTAAACAGTTTGTTTTTTAACTCAGAGAATCCTAGACTCCTTGTCAACATTATTAAACATTTCAAGATCTTCTAAATGGACACAAAAGTGTTTGAATTTCAGCTATAGGAAGGTACACTTATCAAATAAAGTTAAGCAGGAGAGAAACGAGAAAAAGCAGATCAGGCATCCCCAGTACAAAATAGAGGTACCTACATATTAACAAAGAGATTTGTGACAGCCATTTTGACCAACTTTATATAATTCTGTATTAAGTGAGATTTTTCAGTGTCAACTTCTTCTGGCTGTTCCCATTAGGGGTCGCCACAGGGGATCATCTCTTTCCATTTCTTCCTGTCCTCGGCATCTTGCTCTGTCACACCAACCACCTGCATGTCCTCTCTCACCACATCCATAAACCTTATCTTAAGCCTTCCTCTTTTCCTGTTACTTGGCAGCTTCATCCTTAGCATCTTTTTCCCCAATATACTCTGCATCCCTCCTCAGCACAGTCAAAATCTAAAAAACAGCCAAGTAACCCACAGACTTGCCACAGGCATTCATCTAACACAAATTTCCATTTAGACACAAACTTTATTGTTCATCCTCCTTACAGTTTTAAGTTAGAGTACTTCTAGGATTAACACAGAAGCATTTCCCAGTATACATAATGGTAAGAAAAACAATATCCCTAAAAATGTGTTAGGTTAATTCTCTGCAAAAAGAACTGCAGTAAGTTTGAAAATGTTACTTTCTTTTTTTAAAGAAAGAATAAATAAGTTAGACTGCAGCTTTTTAAATTTAGTGCAGCTTTAATGTACTTGTCCTTTTCAATATAATTTGCAAAAGAAAATGTGTGAAATGGTAAACAACTGCATTGGCCATTGTGAAAATGCATTGTACCTTTTGGATGGAAAGTATAGTTGCTAGAATATTACTGTCAATGTTGACGTTCTGGTACGTTCACTGTTGCAGTCATTACTTCTTGGGGTATCCTGCCCTTAGGTAGCCTGACTTCTAGAGCTGTACTATCCGCCTCTAGCCTTCATTTAACTCCCCTTCCACTCACCCCACCATGCATGCAAGTCACTAGTAACAGAGAGGCACCAGCCAAAACCATCTCCAGATCTTTTTTGCCCTGGCAAAATAAGGTAAGTAGACTCCAGCACCAAAGCCATAGTGGACCAGGAGGGGGATGATCTACTCTACCAAGACTCCCCAATATCCTTCTTCAGGAAGTATGGCAAGATAGAAAGGGAGGAGGGCATGTTAAAGATGAGAGAAGGTAAAAAAAAATGGAATAGCTCGAAATACAACCCAAAGCCAAGATGCCAATGGGGGGTGCAAACAGTGAATGTACTTAATGCAGCCACATTTATGACAAGTTCCTTATACATGCTCCTTGTTAATATTCACTGTTACAGATGTTACTTCTAGAAACGATTCCTAAAGCAGAATGCAGAGGGTGAGTGGTAGAAGAAAACAGGCTGGGATAGTAAGGCTTGTAAAATAGCAGGAACAAACTCTGCTCTAGCTTTATAGGCAAGCACCATATTGTAGTGCCTTGGGAATGTATGGACTGATGATTATTTGGTTGCTTCTGTTGTCAATTGAGTGCCGATACCTCTAGGAAATTCTCTATTGGCTGTAGTGACACTACTGGGCTAGACTAAGCTCCTCATGAATAATTTTAACATGAGCTCAACAGGAAATACAATGTGTAAGACATTTGGAAATTGTTTACAGGTTTATCCTCATTTTCTTGGCCGAAGAAGCAAAACAAGAAGTTATGTACTCACCATAACATTCGATGCATGTAGTCCATCTCGCCTCAAATTCTTACCCATGGGTTCAGAGCCGAACCTCGGCCATACTCTAGCTCGAAGTCTTTAATTGGCTTGTGGCGAAGAGGTATCCCATGCTGCAATGCATTTATCCCCCAGATTTTGTTTGCTGCAAGCTCTCACACACACACACACACACACACACACACACACACACACACACACACACACACTCTGAGAGGAAGAACCAACTCAACATATCAAGAAGGAGTGGTGAAAACAGACTTGACCTCTATGTCCTCCAGCAGGGGGTAGGTGGGTGGGTTAGTAAGAATGGGAGGTGAGATGGACTACATACAAACGTTATGGTGAGTACATAACTTCTTGATGTTATGTAGTCCAATCTCACCTACATTCTTACCCGTGGGACAGTGTCCCTAGCACCTAGACCTTGGGCAGCTCACTGGAAAATACTCCAGAGCACTGTGGAACCAAATAAGTATCTGCCCCTTGATACCAGATCCAATTTGTAGTGACTAACAAAGGTGTGAGATGCCCAAGTAGCTGCAGCACAAATATCATCCATAGATATCCTAGCCTGAAAGGCAGTAGCAGTAGACACCGAATGTGTAGAATGAGCCTTTAAAGGGCAATTCCCTGCCATTTGAAGAATAGATGAAGGAAATGCAGCTAGAAATCCATCTGGACAGAGTTACTTTAGAAACTGAAGTCCCTAGTCTATTGTCTGAAAACAAGACAGAGTTGATCAGATTTCCTAAAATCTTTTGTTCTATGTAAATAGAAATACAATTGTCTGTGGACATCTAGCTGATGAAACTTAAATTCTGCCTGGTTAGAGAATTCAGGGGAAAACACAGGCAACTCAATAGACTGGTTGAGGTTGACCACTGAAGCAACCTTAGGCACAAAGGAAGGATTAGGTCTTAGCAAAACCCTATCCTTGTGAAATACCAAGTAAGGGGCCCGAACCGATAAAGCTTGGCGTTCAGAGCCACCTAGCCGAAGTGATGGCTATCAAAAAGACTGTTTTCCAAGACAAAAATTTAATGTCACAGGTTGCCGCAGGCTCAAAAGGAGGAGAGGTAAGCTGCTGTAGCACAAAATTAAGGTCCCATGGCATTACAAGATCAAAGATTGGAGGTCAAAGTAGCATAGTCCCTTTGAGAAAAGCCCTACAAAGTCTGTGCGCCATTAGATTGGGTTCATTAGCAACATGAAAAGTAGAAATGGCTGCTAACTGCACTTTGATAGTTGCCGCAGCTGATCCCTAGCTAAACAGTTGAGAAAGAAACTCAAAAACTGATGAGATGGGAGCTGCCTTTCATGAGCCCAAATGGAGAATCTCTTCCACACTTACTGGAATAAATCTTCCTAGTAGAAGGCTTGTGGGAGGAAGACAGACTATGAACCACCTCCAGTGAAAAATCATGAAGCCTGACTAGGGACGGAATTGGAGCAGCCATGCTGTCAACCTGAGGGTCTGAATGGAGGGGGTGGAACTGCCCTGACATACAAGTCAACAGATCTGGCTCTGGGTCCAGAATCCACGGACCGTCCATTAGATAAGGGTGAAGAAAAGGAAACCAGATCTGATGAGGCCAGTGTGGTGCAATCAGTATCATTTTGCTTCCCAAGGACTGCGCTTTCTGAATAACCTTCATTATCAGGGGAATTGGAGGGAAGGCATAGAGAAGACCGGAGGGCCAATCATGAACCAGAGCATCCCTGGGTGTTCCCCCCTCTGGGGGAATAACTGTGAAGCAGCTGCTGCATTTGGCATTGAGGGGGCTGGAAAATGGATTGCAGCAAGGCTGACCCAATCTGTGGAAAATCCATTCCACCACTTGTTCGTTCAGGGACCACTCGTGAGGCATCAGAATAGCTCTGCTCAGCCTGTCGGCAATCACATTGGGACTTCCCCGGTATGTGCGTTGCCACTAGAAAGCGCCAGGAAGATACTGCCTAAGTGCCTCTCTGCAAAGGGGATATGACCTGGCTCCTCCCAGTTTGTTCAGATACCAGACCACTGACATGCTGTCTGAGTGGATTGCAATTGTCCCATGAGGAAGAAAGCTTTGAAGTGCTTGCAACGCTAATAGCACCGCTCTCATCTTCATAGACTACTAGCTAAGCTAACTGCCTGCTTTAATTTTTAAAACAGCCCATTTATATCCGAATCAAACCCTGCACCTTGTGTTTGTAAGGCAAAGACCTTAACCATTAGGCCACCCTCCCAAATCTCTAAGACATTGATATGCAAATGGATCTTGTGTTCCTGCCACGTGCCTTGGACTGTCCTGCCATGATAATGTACCCCCCACCCGATCTGGGAGGCATCCGTGGTCACAGTGGCAATCGGAGAAGGAAGGATGAAAGGCATACCCACATTGAGATTGCTGGTCTGAAGCCACCAGCGCAGATCCTGCTTGCACCTGTCGGTTATTACAAGAAGGTGGGAGAGCGCGGGAGATGCTGAAGAGACCATTGGACAAAAAGTAGCCACTGAAAAAGCCTCATGTGAAGTCTTGCAAGAAGCATTAGCATAATTGTGGCAGCCATGGTCCCTAACAACTTGAGGACCGCTTTTGCCTTGATCTTCTTCAGTGGTAGTAGAACGTAGACTTGCTGCTGTAAAACCTGAATTCTCTCTTCTGGCAGGAAAACCCTCATGAGCACTATGAATAATTTGGTGCCGATAAAGGTAACATGCTGCGAGGGCAACAATGCATACTTTTCCCAATTCAAGGCAATTCCCAGACTTTGGCACAGTGTGGTGATGACAGACAGGAGCCAGTCGTCCAGGTACAGAAACACTTGGAATCCCAGAAGTCTCAAGTGAGCCGTTACCACTGCCATGCATTTGGTGAACACCATGGGGGCTGTGGTGAGACCAAAGGGCAGGGCACGAAACTGAATGATTGGCTCCCAGCTGGAAATGTAGGTGATGTCTGGATGCCCTGTCCATTTTTATATGGTAGTAAGTAAGCATTCTTGAGGTCGATGGAGCACATACACACATCTTTCCCTAATAATGGGAGAAATGACTGTAACGTGACCATGTGGAACTTGGACTTCTCTACATGAAGATTCAAAAGGCTGAGATCCAAAATGGGTCTCAGGTCCCCTGTACTTTTCAGCACCAAAAAGAATCTGAAGCAAGTCCCTAAATCCTACTTGGTCTGAGGGGACAGGCTGGATGGCTTCTTTTAACAGCAACTTTTGAACTTCTAAGGTTGCGGAATCCCTTTGACTGGGTGGGATGTCTGATTCTTTTGTTTGGAGGGGGAGATGAAAGAGGAGGAATATGATAACCTCTGGAGACTACCTCTAATACCCACTCATCTAGGGTGATGTCTCACCAGGCTTCTGGGTATAGAGAACTGCGACCCCCGACTGGCTCCAGAGATGCACAGTTGGGCCTCCTCTCTCAGGACCACTGGTAGGGAGAGCCACGAAAAGAATCGTGGTCCCCCTGGTTACGCGGGTCTCCTCTGTCTCTAGGGCGGCATCTACCTGAATTTCCACCCACTCCTCTGTCGCTGGAGGGTCAATCACTCTGTGCTTCATGAAAAAACCTCTGCAATTTTCTGAACCACATTTTTTTCACCTTTCTGGCCCTTGGCATAAGGTCTAGAAGGCATGGAAAACCAACTCCCATGGCAGACAGGATTTTTCCTTCCTGCTCGCACCTAGCGAGAGTGTCCTTCACCTTGGATCCAAATAAGGATGAACCATCAAAAGGCGCGTTGGTGAAGGTGGACTTGAAGGCCTCCGCGAAGTTGCACAGGCTCATCCAGGAGTGTCTCCTAAGAGAGACTCCAGAACACGCAGCCCTGCTCGCTCCATTGACTGCGTACGAGATCAGCCTCATGGAGGAGTTGGTAATAGAATTTAGGGTAGACATCAGTGCATTGACTGAGCCACAGCATCAGAAACATTACCCTGTAGAGAATCTCCCAACACCTTTTTGGCATGTAAAATGCGATAAGTAGTTCAGCGACCGCAGTGTAAAGGCCGCTGAAGAGAACACATTCTTCCCATGCCTGTCCATAGCCCTGGACTCTTTGTTAGGGGGATGGACGGTAGATGAAGTTTCTGCAATTTCCTTCTTGGTGGCTGCTGCCACTGCCATGGCATCTACTGGAATGCCTTTTGTAAGAAATTCTTTATCGGGGGAGCAGACAAAAACTTGTTAGGTCTCCTAGGGACCGGTTCCACAGTGTCTGGAGTTTCCCACACCTTTCGACAAATGAGGTCCAGGAGTTCGAATGGGGGAGAAACCCAAGAGGCGGAGGTTTGGGACCCAAAGGCCTTCAGGAACACAGACTCCTCCTCAGAAGGGGCTTTAGATGGCCAGTCACCTCTGTCTCAGTATTTCCAAGATATCTGAAAAAGAGATATAGTCAGAAGATGACTTAGGGGACCCCTCTGACCCCTTGAGGTCGGTGTCTGACGTGAGGGACTCATCTTGGGAGTCAATGTGCTTCCTCTTGCACACTCTCTTTCTGGGTGGCTCCTCAAGTAAAAAACCCTGAGAGGCCTCAAAGGTGGGGACCACTCATGGAGGTAATCCTGAGGCCTTAGGTCACCACTGTACCTAGACAGAGGGTGATCTGATACGGATATCAGTGCTGGAGGGGGAACAGTGTCGATAAAGTAAGATGCAGCTGACGACCTGGCCAGCACACTCCTCATGAACTCGAAAGCTGATCCCCCCGGCTCCGAAGGTTGACTAACCGCAGAAGACACCCTCAGAGCCGAGGAAATAAGGTCTGAAGTCGATGTCAGGTCCACGCTCACCCGAGCCTAAGTGCTGAGAGGAAGGCTCAGAGCTGAAGATCAACCCGATACCCTCTGGGCTCCGACCGGCGAACTGTGAATCCTGGACCCTGTGGATGGCGTATACGGGGTCGGAGCAGAGATGCCAGAAGGGGCTACTGGAACAGATCGAGGCATCAGACGGAACAGACAGCTCTGGCTCCGAAGAAAGGTCTGGAAGAGGAACAGCCAAAGATGAAGGGAGGAAAGGCTCCGGAGCAGACTGGGCCAAAGCCGAAAGCAATTTCACCAGCACCGATGACTGGATCAGTCACTCTAGCGACAGTCATCGGAAAGTGCCCTGGGAGGACATGGTCGGGGATCTAGATCTCCCCTATAGAGGGAGACCTATGAGTTGGAGAAACCAGCTGAAAAACTGGAGACTGGCTCCGAACTGAAATCTGTCACCGGCTCCAATAAACCCGAAGCCAGTGGAGCCGAAGAAGCAATTGTAGTTTTAATGATTTTCTCCAGCGGCTCGGAAGAGACTGAGCCAGAGAGTTTCTTAGATGATTTTTTGTCTATCTTTTTGTCTGGTTTGGAAGGAGAAGACTTGGAAGATCTTTCCAAATCCTCTTCAAAGGAAGATTTTGGCAATCCCCTTATTAGCTTGTTCTTCCTCTCTTGCCACATGCAAGGGCTGAAAGCATGACAGAACAGGCAGGATTCCTGTAAATGAATAGCCCCCAAGCAATACACGCACACAGAGTGCCCATCCGTCAAAGACATCTTGTTACACTTAACACACTTTTCGAAGCCCGAAGGCCTGTGCTCTTTAGAATCCTTAGAGATGTTAAAAGACAAGAAGACACACACAGGGGAAAATGGTAGGGGCGCCTTCACCACAGAAAACAAAAAGAGCGAGGGAAACTAGAGCCTCTAACTCAAACTGCCTAGAGACCGTGAGGTAACCACAGGGAGGATTAGGTCCTCCAAGTTAAATGGGCCTAGTCTAGGGAAAAACAGGGGAACAACAACAGTCACACAACAAAGAGCCCGCTGACAAAAGGGAATCAACCTGCTACACAAGAAAACCAGGGGAGGTCTAGGTCCCCTAACTGAAAAGGGGCTAGCCCGTAAACACCAAGGGAAACGGGATACCAAGAAAGTTCAACTGAACCGTTATAGAAGCAAAACACACACACACACACACACACACACACACACACACACACACACACACACACACACACTAGCTATTAAAATAGCTTTTGGAGCTACTAAATCGAAAAAATTGTAGAAAAATTGTACTTAGCCATGGCCAAGAGTGAGACCACATCCGAGCTGTACGAGCGGCAAATGAGATCTGGGGGATAAGCGCATTGCAACATAGGATACCTCTTGGCCACGAGCCAATTGAAGACTTCGAGCTAGATATGGCAGAGTCAGAGCAGAGGTTCGGCTCCGAACTCAGGGGTAAGAATGTAGGTGAGATTGAACTACATAACATCAGTTGTTCTGTCTCTTTTGGTCCTGTGCACATCCAAGGAACAGTGTTTTTTTCCCTCATTTTTTGGGTTGGGATAAAGGGTTGTCTTTTCTTTGGTTTGATTGAAGGATAACTCTGACAACATTAAGTATAAAGGAGGTATTGGTGTGAAGAGGCACCCTTTCTTAAGGGGAACTAGAAAGAATTCCCTTCACATCAATGCTTATAATTCCAAGATCAGTCTAGCAGCAATAGTTAAAAAATGTAGAATACATAAGCAGCCATCTGTAATGGAGGTGGGGTCAGTTTCTCCACAACATTTTAACATCCCAAGGTTGAGTAATCCCCTTTCTCGGAGATTTGAGATGCAAGAACCCTTTTAATGAATAGTTTTGTAGAATGTATAAGAGTACATGGGGGTCCATGGCGAGCGAGAGAGATGTTGGCCAAAAGGGGCCACTACAATGACTTTTGGCCTTTCCCCTTTGATTTTTTTTAAGGGTGTCTAGGTGATCAAATATATAGGAAGGAAAGCTAAAAAAACACATCTGTCATTGTGAGGGAGAATGCAACTATTTTCCTCACCTGCCTGCTTTGAAATGAAGTAAGGTTGTATATTTTTGGCACACTATGTTTTGATAAGATATGCTATTCAGCATCTACTCATAAGGTTTTATCAGAGATCTACTCAGCTTGTCTGCCAAGACATTTTCTTGGGAAAGGATGCATTCTGCTCTCAGATTTATGCTTACCCCTTTCTGCTACCTCTCACACTTGTTCAGCCAGTCTACTTAGTAGATAAGTGGGCTCTTCCCAGTCAGTTGATGTACCACAAAACACTTGTTTGTACTGTCAAGATTCGGAGTACCTCTGTTTTCCAAATCTAGCTGAAGGTTTTCAGTGACCGAATGACCACAATCAATTCTTTCAGATATGTATCTTATTTTCTCATGTCTTGGTCCCAAAGTTCCCATGAGTGTGCCCACTTGGACCCCCCCCCCCCAAGACCGATCAAAGTGGTCTTTTGTAGGGAACATAGTGGGCTAGGCTGACATGAATACCAATCTCAGACCATGGTGAAGCTGCCCTGTCCACCAAAAGAACTTTTTTCCTGATGCATGGGAGAATGTAAATCTTTGTTTCCAGTGGTCGTGAGTATTGACATCATCTGTTCCAAAGACACCACTGTAGATTCTCATGCACATGCAACGTAGGCTTGTGACAGCATCAGGATGCAAAGGTGCATTACCTTAAAACTGAGAAACTCCCTGGCTGATATCAACTCCAGATGTATGTGATTTTGTACTTGGAGTCAGACATATCCCTGTCCTCCAGAAGCAAGGCTCTGTAGACCTGTGTTCAGAAGCACCCTCAAGAAAAAAAGTACAGTTTTGTACCTACCATAAATGTAGATGTTCGAGGATCCCATTGCTGCAGTCCTTACTATTGGGTAGTCCGCTATCCAGTCGGCCCGAATACCAGAGAGGAGGGCTGTCCGGTCAGGGCGGCGGGGAACGACGTCAGTACGTCAGGGTACTAATGCGCATGACCGACGTCATATCCTCAGTCTTTTCTTGCCCCAGATGTCAGAAGACCCTAAAAAGACAAGGCCCAAAATACCTGCACCAAAAATAGTACAATATATACAAGAATATATACAAAATATCAGTATGTAACCTCACCTACACAACCACCCCTAAACACAGAGGGGAAGGAGGATTTGACTGCAGCAATGGGATCCTCGAACATCTACATTTATGGTAGGTACAAAAATATATATTCTTTCGTTTCCCATTGCTGCAGTCCTTACTATTGGGTAGAATCCCAAAGCAGAGGTAAGGGAGGCTGGCAAATCATAAAGAAGCAGGAGCTGACAACATGCCTTGCAAAACAGCTGTGGCAAAACCAGCCCTAGACTTAGAGTAGATAGGAAGGTGATAATGCTTAGAAAAAGTATGCACTGAACTCCAAGTAGCTGCTTCCAAAATATCCTTAGTTGCCACCCCCCTTAGAAATGCTGTTGAAGTGGCAGTAGCCCTAGTGGAATGAGGCCTAATCCCAGCTGGAATCTCCTTGCCATGATGGGAATAACAAAATGCAATGCAAAAGCCAATCCACCTAGAAATAGTTTGTTTTGACACAGGCTTGCCCTGCGAACTCAAAGAAACAAACAACTGCTGAGACTGCCTAAAATCCTTAGTCCTGCTTAAGTAATAACGCAATTGCCTGTGTACATCTAAAGTATGCAAAATCTTTTCCCCTTTATTTTGGGGGTCTGCATAAAAAGTAGGCAAATGAATAGTTTGGTTTAAAGCCACACTAGAAACCACCTTAGGCATAAAGGAAGGATTAGATAATGATACCCTATCCTTATGGAAAATCAAAAGGGCTCGACTGCCATAAGGGCCTGCAACTCAGACACCCTTCTTGCAGAAGTAATAGCCAACAGAAAAGCAGTCTTCCATGACAAATATTTCAATTCAGCAGTAGCCGCAGGCTCAAAAGGTTGTAGAGTAAGTTTTTCCAACACAAAATTGAGATCCCAAGCAGGAGTAGGAGCTCTTGGGGTCTTATATTCTTTGCCCCTCTAAGAAACTGCTTGAACAAAGGATGCGAAAACAAAGGTGGGTCACAATCATAGTGAGCTGAAATTGCTGCAGCATGAACCTTAATGGAAGAGAAGGACAAACCCTTGTCCAGCAACTCAGTAAGATATTGAAGAGCCACACTCAAATCAGGCTCAGAAATCTCCAAATTCTTTGCTTTACTCCAAAATAAAAATCTCTTCCATTTTTCTGCGTACACTTTCCTTGTACTAGGTCTTCTAGCTTCCATAATCACATTTAAAACTTGTTGAGGAAGTTGAGACCTGCTGTGTTTCAACACAGAATGTGCCAGGCTGTTAGATGAAGAGAGTGAAGCTTGACATTGAGCAGATGACCGTCCTGCTGAGATAACAGATGTGGAATCAAAGGTAAAGGCCATGGAGGCTTCTTTACCAGACTTAGTAGTGGGTACCAGTGTTGCCAGGCCAATCTGGAGCTATCAAAATCATCCTTGGCCTGTCTTGTCTGACCTTTAACAGTACCTTTGGAAGAAGAGGCAGAGGTGGAAAGGCATACACATGAAGGTTTTTCCAACTGAAAGACAGAGCATCCACTTTCCAAGCTGTGTGATGAAACTTTGTGCAAAACTTTGGCAGCTGGTGGTTTAGTGGAGAAGCGAACAGATCTATGTCTGAGTTCCCCATGACACTGTCAATTTCTGAAATACATGAAGATCCAGTTTCCACTCGTGGGGATCCATGATTTGTCTGCTTAACACATCTGCTAAGGAGTTCTGTGCTCCTGGCAGAAACCTTGCCTGAAGAGTGAGTTGCAAGCTTAGCGCAGTTTCCCATAAAATCATTGCTTGCCTGCATAGAGGATAAGAATGTGTTCCCCCTTGCTTGTTGATGTACCACATGACAGTTGTGTTGTCTGTTAGAATCAACACCTGCCCTGGAAGAAGTAACTCCTTGAAAGCCAGTAATGCAAACGGGACTGCTAACATCTCCTTCATGTTGATATGTAGATGCTGTAGTCTGGCAGGCCACTTGTCTTGTATCCACTTTCCATGTAGATGAGCTCCCCAAGCAATGTCCGAGGCATCTGTCGTTAAAATCTGACTCGCCTCTGGCCGGGTCACAGAGAGTCCCTTGCTTAGGTGACATTCCTGAGCCCACCACAAAAATTCTCTTTGAAGGCAAGGTATTATTCGAATGACAGTGTCCAAATCCTGGCAGTGTGCTGTGCCATTTTTTTTGAGATAAGTAACTTCCTCATATGCAGTTTGGCATTGGGAAGCACCAGAATACAAGATGCGAACCCTAATGTTGAAGGACTGTCCTGCAGTCAGCACGGACTGGATAGGATAGTTTGATGGAAGTAAAGTGATAGACTGTTTTGTTTGTCCGGGGTTAAAAAGGCCATCTGGGCTGCTGTATTCAGTCTCACACCCAGAAAGCACATGTCTTGAGAGGGTACTAGACTGGACTTTATTTAGAATACCCTAGGCATCTTAGCACTGCTATAACATATTCCAGATGCTGTAGAAGGTCTTCCTTTTCTTGAGCCAGAATCAGGCAGTCTAAGTAAGGATAGATTTGAATTCCTTGTAGCCTGAAGTAAGCTATCACTGGAGCCAGAACCTTTGTGAATACTCTGGGCAGTAGATAAGCCAAAGGGCAATGCAGAGAACTGATAATGAGAATCTCCAGCTCGCAGATACTTCCTGCAACTTAGCCTTATAGGCACATGAAGGTAAGCTTCCTTGAGATCTAAAGTTACCATCCAGTGATCTTTGCCCAGCAGAGGTAAAAGCTGCCAACATCTTGAACTTGGGAATGTCCACATAAGTGTTGAGGAGAGATAAATCCAAAATCGGTCTCCACGTGTTCCCCTTCTTATACAGGGACTGGCTGAATGGCCCCCATTTGAGTAACTGAGAAACATGCTTGTGAGCCTCTTTTCTTTGTGGAGGACCTGTGAAAGGGGCATTGTATGCAAATAAAAGCTGTCACCGTCCTGAATCATGCCCAACACCCATCTGTCTTGTGTAATGCAATCCCAATTTTCTTTGAAAAGAGACAGTCGCCCTTCCCAAAGGAGCTGCCAGACGAACCTACTGGCAGCTGAAAGGCAGGTCATTGGGTCTGTTTAGAAAGGACTGACCCCTGCCCTCACCAGAAGTCTGAGCAGGTGAACTCCTGTTCTAGGCCTAAAAGAACCTTGAGATCTGCCCCTACCACGTCTAGACCTACCCCTAGACTGAGAATCCTAAGCAGGATATGTCCACCCCTTAGCAGGCTAATTTCTACTAAACTTGGTGGCTGTACCTGCAAAAATCTTTCACAGTTTGCATAGACTTAGCTTTGTCCTCCATTTTCTTTAAAACTGCTTCCACAGGTGAACCAAACAACACATCAGACTGTAAAGGAGCATCCAAAAGGACCATGTCTTAACATGCTCAGCTAAATTCTGATCCCTCAACCAGGCATGCCTTCAAGAACAGAACTAGTGGCAGCCACCCTCGAGGAGGCCTGCACAGCATCAAAACCACATTGCAAAGAATGCTTGCCCACTTGTTCAGACACATAAACCAAATCCAGCAACTCTTTACACTCAATACCTTCCGAAAGCATCCACCTTAGATTTCAATTGTGAAAGGAGATAATTCTGATATTTCAGCATGTGAAACTGACAATTCAACGCTCTCATGGCTAGAGTGGAAGAAGTATACACTTTCTTTCCCCACCTATCCAAAGTACTTGCCTCTTTGTCAGTGGGAACAGGATTTTTAACCACAGATGGACACCTTTAGGCCCTGAGAAACAGTTTCTGGGTCAGCTAGAGACTCTTAAACAAATACTTATGAGCTTCGGGCACCCTATAGTACCTATCAGGTTTAACAGGAGCAGGAGGCAAAGAGTCAGGGTTTAGGATGCCTCTGCAAAACATCTTCCACCACATTCAACAGAAGAAGTATAGCTAAGGGCCTATGCTGGGGTAAAAACAAGAATTCCCTAAGCCTTTTCCTGGAATCAGAGTAATCCTGGCCTTAGTGCTCCCTCATGGAATGCAGAGTCTCTGAAATGAGAAATCCTCAGGAGGAAGCAGAAGGAGAAGGGGAAGGTGGCATCATCCACATCAGAATCAGAATAAGGAGGAAACTCCTGCAAATCTTCCAAGAAAGACTAGAAGACCTCTCTGAACCTGTTCGAAAACTGTGTCAACTCTGGTTCACCCTAGGCCTCTTATCAGGAGGGCCCATAGAACCTCTAATCATAGTAATCAAATCTTCCGCCATTTTAAGCATATGTTTTTAGGTACAGAACCGAAATGCTAGGAGAAGCCCCCACCTGAACTTGGCCTACCTCTAAAGAAGTTTTGGCAACAGAAGGAGAGGCTCTAACTACTTTGAAGAGAGAGGGAAGAGCAGTTACCTGAGAAGCCCCTCAGCCTGGCCTACCTCCTGAGAGGGTACGTCCTGTAACAGTAAAGTTTCTGCCTGAGACTCCATAGAAACTCCTGGCAAAACCTCTGGTTCCACTGAGTCCTAAAGAACCGACGTCCGGGACTGCGGTTCATCAACCCTAGGCTTCTGTTTTGTCCTTGCGCTTCTTGGATGGGTTCCGGAGCATCCGACGGCATTTTATAATTACGCTTCCCAAACACTAACCTATATCCCATGATGCTAGGCGATAACTCCCCAGATCTCGTTTGGAAGCTGAAAAACCTAGCATAGGCCAATAAAACAAAATCCTCCAACTGGAAGGAGGAGGAAGAGGGATAAAAACCCCCAAAGATAATTATTTACACTATATATATATCCTAGGAAACCTAGATAGTGAACAAAAGAATAAAAGGACCCTTCAAGGAAGGGAAGATCTTCTCAGTCTGTCCAGGCTAGGGGGATGGTGGGTGGGATGCAAGAAAGAAGGCGAGAGAAGACAAATAACATGGAACGTTATGGTAGGTACATAACTTCTCAATGTTAAGTTGTCAATCTCGCCTTCATTCTTGCTGGATGGGACCGCGTCCCTAGCACCTTCATCCTGGGTGGCTCATTGGAACAGACTCTTAAGAATGGTGGAACCAAATGTTGCTCTGTCCCTGGAGGCAATGTCCAATTTGTAATGCGAAACAAAGGTATGAGGAGAGGCCCATGTGGCTGCTGCACAGATAGTGTCTATTGGTAGTCTAGCTTGAAAAGCTGTAGATGTAGCTAGTGCTCTAGTTGAATGGGCTTTTGGCTTAGAAGTTAATTCCCTGCCTCTGAGTTGATAAATAGATGTAATCACAGAAGACAGCCACCCAGATAGGGTTACCTTGGAAACAGGAAGGCCTTTCTTATTTTCTGCGTACGATAAAAACAGTTGATCAGACTTCCTTATTTGTTTGGTTCTATCAAAATAGTATCGGCACTGGCGGTGAACATCTAGATAATGTAGCTTTTGCTCTGCTCTATTAGTATAGTTTGGGAAAAAAACTGGGAGATCAATTGATTGATTCTAAGTTGGTCTGCGAAGCCACCTTGGGTAAGAAGGATGGATTAGTCCTTAGAGAAACTCTGTCTTTATGGAAGATTAAGTAAGGAGGACGAATGCAGAGGGCGTGAAGCTCTGATACTCTCCTAGCAGAAGTAATGGCGACTAGGAAAAGTGTCTTCCAGGAAAGAAATCTCAATGAACAGGAGACCACAGGTTCAAAGGGGGGGGGGGGGAATTAAGGATGTTAAGACTAAATTAAGATCCCACTGAGGTGGAGGGTCTTTGATCGGAGGCTTAAGTAAATATACACCTTTAAGGAAGGCTTTGCAAAGCTTATTGGACATGATGTTGTGGTCCGATAAGCCTGTATGAAAATTCGATATGGCTGCCAACTGAACCTTTACTGTAGAGGCAGAAGACCCTGAATGAAAAATTTCGGCTAGGAAGTCTAAGACCGAATGAATTGGGGCGGTAAAGGGATCTATATTCCTTGCCTTTGCCCAGAAGGAGAAACGTTACCATTTACTAGTGTAAATCCTTCTGGTGGAAGATTTAAGGGAAGCTACTATGATATCCCGGACGGGATTAGAAATCATAGGAAGCCTGGCTAAGGACGGACCAAGCAGTGAGGTTGAGAGAATGTAGGGATTGGTGCAGCTGCCCCGACTGATGGGTCAACAGATCTGGAGCTGGGTCCAGATGCCAAGGCTGTACACCAAAAGATAATGATGTAGGAACGGAAACCATATCTGTCGAGGCCAATAAGGGGCAATGAGAATCAACTTGGCTCTCAAGGCGGTTGCTTTCTGAATTACTTGTGGGATTAGAGGAAAGGGTGGAAAGGCATAGAGAAGTCCTCGAGGCCAATCTTGGACTAGAGCGTCTCTGAGGGGATGGGACTGGCTGGATGGCTCTTTTTGCTAGCAGTTTTAATATTTCTGATACTGCTAGTTCCCTTAGACCGGGTGGAACGTCTGGAAGGGTTCCTTTTGTTGAATTGGGGTTTGGATAAAGGGAATTTTGTAACCCTCGGATATGATCGACTGTACCCATTTGTCTTGAGTAAAGGAAAGCCAGGCTACTGGGTACAGCGACAATCTTCCCCTGACTGCCTCCGAAGGTGGACAATTGGGCAGGTATCGGCTCCGACGCCACAACGGTCACGGCTCCGAGGAGCTCCGGCTCCGAACTCTGAGGGAGTCGAAGGAGGAAAAATAGGTGGAGTGGTAATAGCTACTGTCTGATGAGACGGGCTAGAGATCATCTGGGCCAATGCCTGAGACTTTAACAGCCTACTTACCACTCTCTCAAGGTCGTGATCTGAAAGTCTGGGCATCGAGAAGATCGGCTCGATGGCTCCGCTCCGAGAGCAGGGGAGACCTCGGAGCCGAAAGGATGGACTCCAATGAAGGGGATCTTGACCTCTTCTTAGATGGAGCCAACGGAGCCGAAGATACGTCGGCTCCAGCTGGAGCAGACAGAGAAAGCATGGGCTCAGAGGTATCAGCACCGAGTGGTGCCGAGACCGGAACTTGTGACTCAAAGGGATCGGCTCCAGCCGGAGCCGATCTAGGCACAGACAAGGAGCCAGCAGCCGAAGGCTTAGTACTTGGAGCCGAGGGTTTTGCAGGTTTTGAGGGCCGACGTAGACTTAGTCGGGGAGCCCTCGGGCTTTAACAAGCCCCTCAGTATAAGTTTATTCCTGCGCTCCTGCAGGACTCTTGGACTGAATGCATGACATACTGAACAAGAGTCCTGCAGGTGCAGGGGTCCCAGGCAGTAAACACAAGAAGTGTGACCGTCTGTCAGAGACATTTTCTGACAGCACGAGTCACACTTCTTAAAGCCTGAGACCTTAGTTTCTTTAGGTTCCTTCGACATAAGTGTCGAGGGTTCACAAATTTAACAGAAAAACACACACACACTCTCGAAAATTATAAATTAACAATAAAATGTTAATAGGGATACTGACACACCCAAACACTCCACATGATCCCTAAGAAAAATTAGGAAAGGGGCAGGCTTAAGGCCTAACCTAAAAGTGGAGGGGGAGGGATATAAGGGATAAAAAGGGAAGGTATATAAAAAAGTAATAGAGTTAAGGGTAGTTACTAACTATTGAAAGAAATAACTAGGTGAAATTTTAACTCAAAAAGGGTGACTGAATACTATATATAAGACTTACCAGGAGCCGGTAAAAAATGCACCTCGCAAGCGAAAGCAGCAAACGAGATCTGGGGAGTTATCGCCTAGCATCATGGGATATAGGGTTGGCTCGAGCTGGTAAAATAAGCTCTCGAGCTTTAGTAAGTGGCCGAGTCAGAGCCAAGGATCGGCTCTGAACCCATCCAGCAAGAATGAAGGCGAGATTGACAACTTAACATCTTTGATTTCATCTTATGAAAGGAATGCCTGAAGAAAAAATCCTCTGGAGAAAAGGCTAAAGACAGGGTGTGTCCAGTGACAATTCAAAAGGAATGGACAAATATATCCTATGTAGGCGAATTCCACTGCTTTACAACCTGGGGTATCTTTTCTGAAAGGGACCCCACACCTTGGGCATTTCCAGGGCTGGTGGTTTGGACTTCAAAAATATGAAATCTGAGGCTCTGCCTGAGCTAAGCAGAAGCAAGTTAACCTTCAATGTTTTGTTCAGAATGGTTTTGGGGGGAAAACTCCCTGGATGCCTCAGATTTCTGGCACAAGACCAACATTAACCCGGTTCTGAAAACTTCCTTACAAAAATGCATCTTGCATACACTGCCCTCCTATTAGAACAAGTTAGAAAAGGAAAGGTAATAGAATGGGATAAGGCCAAGACACCATTTGGATTGCAGGCTAGTGATTGCTTTACCAATCAGGGATTGATATAAAAGTATAGACCCAGAGAAAGGGATGGGGGGGGGGATCCTAAATGAAAGACCTCCACTAGTTGAGTTAATTGAATCAAGAATAGAAGCTGCTGTTAAGAATGGATAATTAGTGGGGTAAATAAAATATTGCAAAATAACTATAGGAATCTAGCAGAAGAGGTCAGAAAGGACTGGGAAGAGATCAGATGTGCAATTCACAAAGAAACAACTGGAGGATTTGTGTATGGCTCCTAAATATGCAAAAAAGTCCAGAAGATTTAGGGTTTTTGCCCAAGTAAAATAGCAAAAATATGTAACTTCTTGGTGTGTGTGACCATGGAAACGTGTGGCGTTTACTTATCAGAGTGTAACTTTTGCCTGAAGTGTTTACATAGATACTTTTATACACCAAGCCGATTCCAAATAATTTTCTCAGTTAGATGGCAAATGTTGGTGTTCGAGTTACATAATTGCATTAGACAACTGTATGAAAAACCCATGCCTTATTTTCAAGCCCCCTAGGTCTCATTCCATTCATCCTTTCTGGAGAAATACGGACATGTGAATTTTAAATGAGAATTACAGATTTTTGACTTTAGAAATGCAATTTGCTTTAAGATAAGATCAATCACAAAACCTTCTTTCCCTTTGATTTTGTTGCTGGCAGATGCACTGCTACATCATGGAAAAACACCACTCACAGCACATCCCCCCCCCGCACCTGACACACAGACACAATCATTATGACTTACTCTGTCTGGAAACTGCTGTGGAAAATCCTTAAGTATTACTTTTTTTGGCGTTAGTGTTACAGGGCAGGTCAACAAGATAAGGATTTCTTTCATGTGGTTATCCACAAACTTGTATTGCACACCAATGAACATAAATGATCTTTAACCAGGTTTTTATTTACACGTGCAATAAAACCTCTTCATACATATGTTTTAAAAAAAATAGAAATAAATCACACACAGACTATTAACAGAAACAGTTAAAAGTTAACAAAAATTTGCAAATTACTGTACAAAGGTGATCAGATGATTCAGTGCTGCTAGTTTAAGTTATGTGGTTGGTCAAAAGTGAACTGCACAGCAGTGACTATAAATAATATTCCCTCCTGTCCTGTGAAAAAAAACTGAGAAATTATAACTTGTCCGTTCCACAGTCCTTTATTTGGAACGACTACCAAGCAGATAAACAATGACCTCATATGTAGACAACACAATTGCTGTATTTGGAATCTGACGGATAAGTTGAGGTAGCAGCCCTCTGTAGAAAGCAAGATAACCTTCTTCTTTAGCCACTAAACGTGCTGTTTGGAAAAAATATCTGTACTTGCTTCCTTCTTCTCTTAGTCTTGTCCTTATAACCTCTGCAAAACATAACGATTTATTCAGTCATGTTTACATCAAAATTTCATTTGTACTGTTAGAGGTTGTGCATGATTACAAAGATGCATTACACAAAAACATATCCCTGCACCCTGAAACAACGTTTATATCTGCATTGATCATCAAGAATCAACACTTATAATTATAGTGATTTTATTACTGGCAGTTACTGCTTAGCAACAAGAGCACAACCTGCAAAAATAATCCAAACGTTAACAATGAAAAACAAGATTATGCAAATATTTGAATTGTAACCTATAAATCAGTGCCCTTCATTTTAATATCTCAATATTTCAAATAGCTCACAGTTTTTTCAGAAGCAACCAATAACTGCCCCCCCTCCCCCACCAAAACCAACCGGATGCATTCTGCACATACAGGAAGGCTAGAAAGAGAGAAGGATTATAATCATTTCAACACACAACACACTATTATGCATCCTAAATTAACAGCTCACTAATGAAAAATGTGCAAGAAAAATATGGAATTAGTCTCCGAGAGCAGTTGTGTGTGTCCCTGGGTAGCAATGGCATCTTATTCCTTTCTAAAATTACTGACTTACTATTATAAATAAATATTCTTTAGCAATGAAATGTAAACTATAAAACTACATTATGTTAAAGGTGAGATACGCAGGAGGCAGTCAAGGCAAAACAGATACTTTCTATACAATTGATAATGAATAAGGTTGCCA